>NC_052052.2:96880807-97123390 GCF_903992535.2 Arvicola amphibius | reverse complement strand
TTCTCTCTCTCTCTCTCTCTTTCTCTGTCCCCATATGTGTGTGTGTGATGGAGGAGTGTCTATGTGTTACTTTCATTATTAATAAAGATACTGCCTTGGCCCTTTAAGAGAACAGAAAATTAGGTAGGCGGAGTAGACAGAACAGAATTCTGGGAAAGAGTTAGGGAGACGCTTCAGGCAGTCGCCATAGTGAGTCTCCATGCTTCTCCTCTCCGAGATGGATGCAGGTTAAGATCTCTCCTGGTAAGCCACACCTCATGGTGCTACACAGATTACTAAATATGGGTTAAAGGAAGATGTGAGATTTAGCCAATAAGAGGCTGACACTATGGGCCAGGCAGTGTTTTAAAAGAATACAGTTTCCGTGTAATTATTTTGAGTAAAGCTAGCCGGGTGGCGGGACACAGCCCGCTGCTCCTTCTACGTGTGTGTGTGTTTCAATACAGAGAATAGGCCACTAAGAAATGTGGAGACCTTTGTAAGAAGCAAGTTAGTAAGTACATAAGTTATCTAAACCAGTAGTCTTGATATGGCTCCTGTTACTGTTGGCTACTGTCATAATCACCATCTTTAGAGACAGGGTTATTGCCTTTCTGCTGACTGAACACCATAAGGAGTAGGGAGGTCAGTTAGGCAGACCTTCAATAGACTTAGAACCTTTGCTGTTGTTCATCTTCTGCCATAATGAACCAGATAGGAATTTTATTAAATGAACGCTGTATCAATTCTAATTTGATTTTGTCAAATGACAGTTCAAGATTCCTTAGGTCCTTAGTGCTCATAGAGAACACTCTACTGTTGTGATTACTAGGAGAAGGAAGTCACTGGCAGGGTCACCCTGCTGCTGCCATCTCTCCCTTAGAAACTACAGAATAACATCTTCAGCAGGCACTTATTTAATGCTTCCTAGGAACCACTGGTACTTACTCCTGCCTGTTCTCAGGTTGACATGTATCTGGAAAGTGTGCATGTGTGTCTAGTTTGTTCTTGTTCTTTTGCAGTACTGAGAATTGTACCCACGTCCTTACACATGCTAAGCAAGTACTTACTACACTGTAACAACAATCCTCCATTCATATATCTTTAATATGCACATATATACATATATATATACATATACATCATATACATATGTATATATATGCGTATGTGTATATATAAAAACAAGAATAGCTAAGGTAGCTGTCTTTAACGGACCCATGGCAGTTAGGGTATGGAAATACCATGCAGCAGCTCAGACTTTTGAGCACTTGGCTGCCAGCAGGTGGCACTGTTTGGAAGGTTGTGAAGCCTTTAGGAAGTGGAACCTCACTGGAGGAAGTGGATCAGTGGGGGTGGGCCCACTTCCTGTTTGCTTTCTGCTTTTTGAGTATGGATGTAATATAACCAGCCAGCTTCCTATTCTGACACCGTTCCTGCTCTGCCTGCTATGTCTTTCCTGCTGTTGGTGGACTGTGTCCTCTAGAACTCTACACCAATGTCAACCCTCCCTCCCTTAAGGAGCTTTTGTCAGAATATTTTGTCACACCAACAGAAAAGTAACTAGCAAAAGACCTCTTCCTGCTGGGAAAGGGTGTGATGGTGATGGTGGTGATGGTGGTGATGGTGATGGTGGTGATGGTGATGGTGATACCTCCCCCTGCTCTATAAGGGTGTGATGGTGATGATGGTGATGATGGTGATGGAGGTGGTGATGATGGTGATGGTAATGGTGGTGGAGATGGTGATGATGGTGATGGAGATGGTGATGATGGTGATGATGGTGATGGTGATGATGGTGATGGTGATGGAGATGGTGGTGATGGTGATGGAGATGGTGATGATGGTGATGGTGATAGTAATGGTGATGGAGATGGTGATGATGGTGATGGAGATGGTGATGATGGTAATGGTGGTGGAGATGGTGATGATGGTTATGATGATGGAAATGGTGATGATGGTGATAGTGATGGAGATGGTGATGATGGTGATGGAGATGGTGATGGAGATGGTGATGGAGATGGTGATGATGGTGATGGAGATGGTGATGATAGTGATGGTGATGGAGATGGTGGTGATGGTGATGGAGATGGTGATGATGGTGATGGTAATGGTGATGGAGATGGTGGTGATGGTGATGGAGATGGTGATGATGGTGATGGTGATAGTAATGGTGATGGAGATGGTGATGATGGTGATGGTGATGGAGATGGTGATGATGGTGATGGTAATGGTGGTGGAGATGGTGATGATGGTGATGGTAATGGAGATGGTGATGATGGTGATGGTGATGATGGTGATGGAGATGGTGATTATGGTGATGGAGATGGTGGTGATGGTGATGGAGATGGTGGTGATGGTGATGGAGATGGTGGTGATGGTGATGGTGATGGAGATGGTGATGGAGATGGTGATGATGGTGATGGAGATGGTGATGATAGTGATGGTGATGGAGATGGTGGTGATGGTGATGGAGATGGTGATGATGGTGATGGTAATGGTGATGGAGATGGTGGTGATGGTGATGGAGATGGTGATGATGGTGATGGTGATGGAGATGGTGATGATGGTGATGGTAATGGTGGTGGAGATGGTGATGATGGTGATGGTGATGGAGATGGTGATGATGGTGATGGAGATGGTGATGATGGTGATGGTGATGGAGATGGTAAGGATGGTGATGGTGATGATGGTGATGGTGATGATGGTGATGGTGATGGTGATGATGGTGATGGAGATGGTGATGATGGTGATGGTGATGATGGTGATGGTGATGGAGATGGTGATGATGGTGATGGTGATGAAGATGGTGATGATGGTGATGGAGATGGTGATGATGGTGATGGTGATGGTGAGACTTCCCCCTGCTGGGAAAGGTGATTGTTGATGGTCATGATGGCAGTAATAGCAGCTACTATTACTTATGGTAAGGTATATATGAGTATTTCTATACATTAATTATTCAAAATAATTTTATCATAAAAATTTTATTCAAGCAGTATAAGATCTAGAAAATGTTAAAAGTGAGCTTGAGATCACATGGACAATTGTGAAAACAGAACCAAACTTGGGGCACTTGGATATTAAGTTCCAGCTCTCCATGGCTGCTTGCTTCTCTTTTCATTAGTTGCTCAGTTTCCTTTCTCGAGTCTTTGATGTTAGTATATTTTCTTCAGATTTTTGAATCCATTTGGTGTAGTTGGTCTTCTTTGTCAGACTTTCTTTGTGACTGCCAGCTTCCCAATAATGAAACAGAGACTTATTATTAATTATGGGAGCTTGACCTTTACCTTAGACTTGTTCCCGACTAGCTCTTAAAATGTAAATTAACCTGCGTCTATTAATCTGCATTCTACCATATGACTTTTACCTGTTCTTTTTTCTGTGATCCTTCCTTCATGTCTCACTGGTGTCTCCCGCTGCACCACATAGTAACACAGAGTTTCTATCTCTGCCTGGAAGTCCCACCTAACTTCTGCCTAGCTCTTGGTATTCAGCTCTTTGTTGAACCAATCATAATTTTAAAAAACAGCACCATTTCACACAGTGTGATCAAATATCCCATAATGATTGGGGTTTTGTTTTGTTTTTGTTCAGTGAATAAGATACTACTTATTAATAATAGTAATCACTTCAGCTGACATGGTATTTACTTGGAAAGAACTACTTCTGGACTAGATCTCTTCTGCAGTCAGTGTGTTATGGTCTGGACTTATACCAGCTGTTTTTCCAAAATGATGCTGATGTTGGCTCTTGAGAGTATCCACAGTTACAAAACAAAGTAAAGAAATTGATACAAGGTCAAAGTTGTGAGGAAATTGTGTTAAACCTGTGCATGTATCTTAGGGTACATGATATGACGAAGGCTATGCAGAATGGAACAGAAGGGAAATAGATAGATAGATAGATAGATAGATAGATAGATAGATAGATAGATAGATAGATAGATGATTGATAGATAGATAGGTATATAGATAGATAGATAGATAGATGATAGATAGATAGATAGATGATAGATAGATAGATGATAGATAGATGATAGATAGATAGATAGATGATTGATAGATAGATAGATGGATAGATAGATAGATAGAAGATAGATAGATAGATAGATAGATAGATGATTGATAGATAGATAGATAGATAGATAGATAGATAGATAGATAGAAGATAGATAGATAGATAGATAGATAGATAGATAGATAGATAGATAGAAATGGGATATAAAATTATGCTGTCCTTCACATTGGAAAGGCTGCAGAAATCAATCAGAAAGCTGCAGTAAACAGTTCTCTGTTTTCAGTGACTATAATAAATATGTGTGATAAGTTAACTAATTTTAAAAAAAGAAGAAGAAAGAAAAAAGGTAATGAGCCAAACACACTGGTGCATGTCTTTAATCCCAGTTCTCAGGAGACAGGATCCGGCAGGTCTCTGTGAGTTTCAGGCCAGCCTGGTCTACATACTGAATTCCAGGCTAGCCAGGATTACTTAGTGAGACCTTGCTTCTCTAAAAGGAGTGTGTGTGTGTGCGCGCGCGCGTACGTGCGTGCGTGTGCGTGTGCGTGTGTGTGTGTGTGTGTTCTGCCCCACAGTCGTATAAGTTCCAGGTGGCTCTTGCTTTGGGACTGTGGTAGAACAGTACGTCTAGGCAGGAGCACACTGGAAAGGAGATGCATTCACTTCATGACCAGCTGTGAAAAAAATGAGGAGGAAAGAACCTGGGACCTCCCATTTCCTTCAAGGGAATGCTCCCCATGACTTAAAAATAACCTGTCGGCTCTACGATTCAAAGTCTCCATGACCGCTCTGTGATGTCAGGTGGGGGCCAAGCCCACACATGACTCTGGAGTGACATTTAAGACCCAAGTAGATGAGAGAAAGAAGACTCAGAAATGACTTGTGCTTTCTGAGATTTCCAGGACCGTGGAGGAGACTGGAGGGGAAGATGAGTGGCTGCAGGCTTGTCAGGTAGAGCTTTATTGCTTTCTAAATGTGAACTCAGAAGAGCTGATTCTGAAGGAACAGAAGGAAATGCTTTCTGGGGAAAAAGAACCCTAGGGGCTGGAATAGAGGCAACAGCAAGTAGGAAAGCTGATATTGCCGCCTGAATAATAACTATTTCTTAATTTGTGTTTTAAAATTGGCAGTGATAGAGAGACGTTTAATTTTTAAGTCTATCGTCTCTAAGGGTCCCCTGATTCTAGAGTTTCAGGTGCAGCTCTGAGCTCCTGGGAACCAGGATTTCTGTCTTTTCATATGGAGTTGCTTTGCCAGTCCGCCATCAGAAGCTTCCAAAGTCCAGTGCAAAGTTGTCATGTTTCCCTGGGATGCCAGTTTTCCAGCAATCCACTTCCGCTTGTTGTCAAAGGGGTCTCCGCCCTCTGACTCCTTCTCTGCCCACTGCGTCCTGACAGAAGTTAAGGATCCCAGGGACCTTCTCCACATCATGGCCAACACTGTCTCAGGATGTCTGCTATTAGATCGGGCTCCTGTAGAAGGGAGGCCTACTGACAGGCACGGAGAAAAGACAGGGTCTGAATAATCCTTCAGTGGCCCTTATCACCAAGATTGCTGTTTTAGCTAGGGTTTCTATTGCTGTGAAGAGACACCAAGACCATGGCAACTCTTATCAAAGGAAACATTTCATTGGGAGGCTTACAGTTTCAGAGGTTTAGTCCGTTATCATCATGGTGTGACAAGGTGGGTGTGCCGCAGAAGTGGTGCTGGAGAAGGAGCTAAGAGTTCTCTATCTTTGATCTGCAGGCCACAGGAAGTGAACTGGGACACCCTCACAGTGACACACTTCCTCCAACAAGACCATATCTATTCTAACAAAGCCACATCTCTAATAGTGCCACTCCCTATAAGCTAATTACATTCAAACTGCCACAGTTGGTTTCCCTTTTTCTGCGAAGTATCTTAGTAGAATTTCATGTCCTGTGCAATAGCAGTAACAAAGTAGCCTCAAATAACACACAACCGAGTGCTCTCACGACAGTGTGGTCCTTACAAGTGTCATTTAAAAACTTTTCTTTGGGCACTATTTCTTTATGTGTACCTAGGTATTATCTCCTTATTTCCCAGATTAATCAGTCTTAGTATTGTTACATACCTTGGCCAATGTTGCCCACTTAGGAAGTACCAGACTATACATTTATTTCATGACTGTATAAAAACAAAAGAAGTGTTGTTTGTTTTTTAATCTCTTAGGGGCCTACCACCCAGCTCCCAAATAAATCACACATGGAAGCTAATTCTTACTTACATATGCCCAACATTAATGTGGCTTTTATCTAGCCAGCTTTTCTTAAATTAGCCCATCTATCTTTTGTCTCCTGGATGGCTGGCTCTGGATTCTTCTCCTTCTCAGGCTACTTCCTTCTTTTCTCCCAGATTTCTCCTTCTATATATTCTTTCTCCATGCCAGCCCCACCTATCCTCTCTCCTGCCTTGCTATTGGCCGTTCAGCTCTTTATTAGACCATAAGGTGTTTTAGACACACAAAGTAACACAGCTTCACAGAATTAAGCAAATATGACATAAGCAAAAGTAACACACCTTATAATAATATTCTACAACAGATAGGGGCTGGGAAGATGACTCACTGGGTAAAGTGCTTCCTGTCACCCATGTAAACACCAGATATGGTTCATTCACCTGTCACACCAGTGCTGGGAGGCAAAGGCAAGCAGATCCATGGTGTTTGCTCACCTGTCTTGTTGAAATGTTGAGCTCTAGGTTCACTAAGAAACCCTGTATAAGAAGATAGTAGAGAAGTAAACAATTGAAGACACCTGGTATCAGCCTCTAGCCTCTACATTTGCCAGCAAAAGTGAACATGCCTGTATATGTGCCTATACCATATGTGCAATGAATTAGTAACAAATAGCTAAGAGACTTTTCTTCAAGACTTAGCATGATAAAAACTAGTCCAAAACTTTAGCGATTGTTGCAGTTTTGCTGTGGAATGTGAATTGTCACTATGGTAATAGAATGAAGACTGTAAGAAGTAGAGACAGGGGAGGGGGCTTTTAAATCACTGAGGGTGTGTCTAGATGACAATTATAGGAAACTGGACTCATCCTTTTTAAAAAATCATTTTGATTACCATCACTGCCTGTGCATCCTCCCCATGTCAATGGACTCTGTCACCATAGGCATGAAGCAATGAAATCTATGGGTGTCTTTGATGGAAACTCCCAAAGTTATTTATTCTTTTTAAGATGAGTTTATCTTAGGTAACTGTTACAGTAACCAAAATCTCACTGGTGCAGAGACTGGAAGTGATTGGGTGTTGAGTGTTTTGAAGTGTTTCATTCTATTGTATCCTATGAGTTCAGCGTCTGCAGCCTGTATGAATGCCGTGAGGAGAGAGATTCTTGCATTCTTATTAAGAGGAATCCTGGCGATGAAGTTCACTATTATACTGATCGTTCTTTGACTCCTCCAGTAGGTCTTATTTGCCCTTTGACTTGTGTTTTCAGATTTATGCATTGGGAAAACATCAGACCATTTAAGCTAGAGAGAAAGAGAGAGAGAGAGAGAGAGAGAGAGAGAGAGAGAGAGAGAGAGAGAGAGAGAGAGAGAGCGCATTTATTGAAAAGACCTTTTCCTTGTTTCCCTAAATAAGATTGTCCCTTAAAGCTCAGAAATCAAATGTGGTATTTGTTACAAAATACAACAAGCAAAAAATAGAAACTTAGCCCTCTTGGACCCTTCCTTAGTGGCAGCATGCAGCACCCTGAGAACTCTGAGTGATGGCTGATATTCATTGGCCTGAGTGTGGTCACCAGTAGATAAGAAAGCTGAAGAGTGAATGTCTAATTGCTACTGTGTGTGTGTGTGTGTGTGTGTGTGTGTGTGTGTGTGTGATTTATGCACTTGAATGTGTGCAGGTGGGTATACCTTTGCATGTGTGTGTGCATATAATATATGCACATAGGCACACCTGTGCATATGCTGAAGCGAAAGGATGTCAGGCGTCCTGCCAGCTAATGCCATATAAGAAGCTCAAGCCCAGAATGGCCAATATAACAAGAGCCTGTCTCAGAAAACAGAAATTAAAAAAAAAAAAGAATTTGACTTATCTCTGGTGGTGGTGGCAGCATACTCCTTTAATCCCAGCACTCAAGAGGCAGACAAATGCTGATCTCTGTGAGTTGGAGGCCAGCATGGCCTACAAAGTGAGTTCCAGGACAGCCAGGGTTAAACAAAGAAACACTGGCTTGAAAAGCCAAAAGGAAAAAAATTAATTTTCACAAATATTGTATAAACATCATCAACAAGCATTATGCTGAAAACCATCAATGTCTGCAGCCTCAAGTTCTCCATGACAACTATTCAATTCTGCCCTTGTAGAGTGGTAGCCATCATCATAACTCACGTGAGTGTGGCCATGTTCCCACAAAACAGAAGGGTTCATATCACTCATGTCACGAGATACTATTCTTTTTGATTTTTAACTTTTTAAAAAAATGTGAGCATCATTCTCGTGAATTATACAAAAAAAGTATCTATACTGTACTAGCTCCTTGTAGGAGATATGTGGTCAAAACTTTGGTGGTATTTTTAAATGAATATTGTATATTTTGGTGTTTTAATTTTCATTATTTTATGTGTATGGGTGTTTTGCTTGCATATATATCTGTGCACCACCATTATGTCTGGTTCCTGTGGCAGACAGAGGAAGCATTGGATCCCCTAGAACTGGAACTAACAAAACTTGCCAGCCACCATATAGATGCTGGGAACAGAGCTCAGGTCCTCTTCAAGAGCAAATAGTACTCTTAACTGCTGAGCCATCTCTTTGGCCCCTCTCTGCTATTTTTTTTATATTAGTAAACATGTCATGCATTTTGCGAGAGCCTCCTATGTAACCTGCAATTCACTGCAGATGTCACTTTGGAAGCTAACTGCACCCACAAAAACATAAGCAACAGATAACTTCACATCAGCAAACCCCAAAGAAGGGAAACACACAAAAACTACCACCGAAAAATAACAGGAAATTAACAACCACTGGTCATTAGTATCTCTTAAAATCAATAGACTCAGTTCACCTATAAAAAGACACAGGCTAACAGAATAGATATAAAAGCAGGATCCAGCCTTCTACTGTATACAAGAAACACTCCTCAACCTCAAAGACAGACATTACTAAGAGACAAGATTAAATATGCTAATATCTAACAAGATAGAATTCAAACTAAAATCAGTCAGAAGAGATGGAGGACACTTCATACTCATTGCAGGAATGAAGACTCACATACAAGAGCACCCATATATATAAAAGAAATATTACTAAAGCTTAAATAGCACATCAAGTTAAATTGCACACCAAACCCACACATACTAATAGTAGGAGATTTCAACACCCCACTCTCACCAATGGACAGGTCAATCTGACAGAAACTTAACAGAGAAATAAGAGAGCTAACAGATGTCATGACTCAAATGGACTTAGCAGACATCTATAGAACATTTTTTCCAAAACTCAAAGAATATATATTCTTCTCAGCACTTCATGGAACCTTCTCTAAAATTGACCACATACTTGGTAACAAAGGAAACCTCAACAGATACAAAAGAAAAAGAAAAAGAAAAAAACAGAT
This sequence comes from Arvicola amphibius, assembly GCF_903992535.2. NCBI lineage: Eukaryota > Metazoa > Chordata > Mammalia > Rodentia > Cricetidae > Arvicola > Arvicola amphibius. The sequence continues at coordinate 97,113,797 of NC_052052.2, read as the reverse complement.
GGAATAACCCCCTGTTATGGTTGAAAATTAGAATGCAACAAGAACACTAATTGCAGAAAGCCTACAAGCTCATGGAAATTAAACAATGCTAAATTGAATTACCCCTGGGTCAAGGAAGAAATTAAATAATTCCTAGAAAATTGAAGGCACAACATACCCAATCCTATGGGACACTATGAAAGCAGTGCTAAGAGGAAAGTTCATAGCACTAAGTGCCCACATATAGAAAATGGAGAAAACTCACATTAGTGACTTAACAGCATACCTGAAAGCTCTAGAACAAAAAGAAGCAGACTCACCCAGGAGGAGTAGATGACCAGAAATAATCAAACTGAGGACTGAAATCAATAAAATAGAAACAAAGAAAACAATACAAAGAATCAATGAAACAAAGAACTGGTTCTTTGAAAAAATCAACAAGATAGACAAACCTTATCCAAACTAATCAAAAGGCAGAGAGGGAATAAAGTCAGAAATGAAAGGGGGAGAAACAACAGACACTGAGGAAATCCAGAGACTCATTAAGTCATACTACAAAAACCTGTACTCCACAAAATTGGAAAATGTAAAAGAAATGGATATTTCTTTTACACGTGGTATTTTCTGGATAGGTACCACATACCAAAATTAAATCAAGACCAGATGAACAATTTAAATGGAAACAGCATTTTACTGAGGATTCTGAAAAGTCACACATGCCAACAGGAACATTAATCATCTCTCCTTTAGCCTAAGGTTTCTTTTCAATTTCTCCCTGGGTCTAGAAATGGACTGGAAACATCATAGCTCTGAAAGGTCCTTGAGCGCCTTCCTTGGGCTCTTTGGAAAGGTCACTGTCTTTTTGTTAATTGGGAGCATCAAGCTTTGGTTGCGACAGGTCCTGCCATTAGGGAGATGCTCTAATTAGGAACTCAAATGGAGAGAGTCAGGAAACCTGGGAGGGCCAAGTCACAGTGACTAGCAAACCTGTAACCACCATAAGCCCTCTAGGTGTGAATACAGTATTGAAATGTGTCACTGTTCACATTCTAATTATTATACTCAGCTAATATCTATCTATGTGATGATATGTCAACATTTAATTCTGAATGAGTGTTAATTAGATGTTTTAGTGCTGAAATGATTTGGAACTTAAAATACACACTGTGAAATTCCCTCAATGTTATAACTTGATAGCACATTCAGAATGTGTTTCTCTAGGTTTGACTGCTTAATTCAAAGTATATGAATCCATTAATTACTGTCAGACTTGTGATATCCCGGTAGCTGGAGTCTGCCTGTCCCCAGCACAGAGCCTGGGAACTAGGCTAGTTTGTTCCTTTTGAGCTTCAAAATAAACATCAGAGCGTACTTTGCTTGCTCCCTTCTGTTCCCAGCTCCCCAGAACCAATTTGAGTAGCTGCAATGCCTGCTGTCTCTCTGACGTAGGAGCTGGGGCAACAGGCAAGCTCAGTGCACCACCGAGGTGCCCTGGATTTCACCAGAAAGCTGTTGTTAGCTAGCTCAATAGACCTGCTTTCTTTCTGATGATTATTTTTAATGATGCTCCCTCTGGTTTTAATACCAGTCATTTTTATTGAATTTTTATTTCAGTGTTTTGAATCATGATCATGTGTGTGAGTGTGTATGTGGGTGGGGGCCATACATTTATCATTTTTACTTCTTTGGGTGTGTATGTGCTGGTGATAGAACTCAGGGTCTCTCACATTTTAAACAAGCTACTTCTTTCTGAACTACACTCCCAAGCCCCAGGCAGGTTTAAACCATGTTAAAGTGTACAACTCCAGGGCATTAAATATGTTCACATTGTTGTATAGTCATTACTTCCACACATCTGCAAGCTTGCTTTTCTTATCCTGATGGCCCCCTGCTCCATTAAACACTGTCTTCCTGTTCGCTCTACATTGCCCACCAACCCCAAGCAACCAGCATTCTGCTTTGTCGTCCATTCAATATAACATGGCGTTACACTGTATTTATCTTCTTGTGATTGGCCTGTTTCAGCCTATATGGTATCCTCAAGGATCATCAGAAACTTTTAATTTTGAAAATATTTTGTTCGGATTCAATCAGGTTAAAGCTGCTAACTCAAGAATCAATAGTATTCCTAATTCTGTTTAAAAGCATTTTTGAGTGTCAACTGAGAAACCAGCAGGTTAAACTTTCATTTTGCTTTTATTTTAGCTAAAAGTCAGAGTTTCAGGTCTGGTATTGTGGGTGAATTGCTGTGCAATCATGAGGACCTGAGCTCAGCTCCACAGTGGCCACACAAAAACCTGGGTATGATGCCTGCTGCCCCAGCACTGAAGGCAGGGTAGTGAATCCCAGGGTTTACTGGCCAGTCAGTCTAGCCTAATACAGGGTGAGCGAGAGAGCCTTTCTCAAAAAATAGAATGTAGGGGTAACTGAAAATGACACTTGACATCATCCTCTGACCTCCACAGGCACCCTCAAAAGATGAGCGCATGTGCACACATGCGTGTGCACACACATACACATAGGCACAGGCACACATGCACAAGCACATGCATACACATATACACAGGCACACACGCATGTGCACACATGCATGTACACACACATACATATGCACATACTCCCACAGAGAGAGAGAGAGAGAGAGAGAGAGAGAGAGAGAGAGAGAGAGAGAGAGAAATGAACAACTTGTTTGGTTAAAATCATTGATTGTTATGATCTAACTAGGGAAACCCAGGTGCTTTCTTTGCAAGGGAATGAGGAGTTCACGAAAGCAGGCTAATTTCTGACTGCTTTCTAAAATAAACAGGAAAATATATTTTAAAGGTTAGGTTTAGAGAAAGAAGTATTGAAATATTTTTACATATTTGCAATTGCTACAAAATAAAAAAAAATGGGAGAGGAAACAAGATACCAACTGGAAATCTTACTATAAAAAAGTATAAACTTTCTTCATGCAATTCAAATTTTATGCTAATTAGCACATTTCCCCCCTGCATAAAGAAAACTGTAGCGCCCTCCCTCTGTGGTGGGCTGCTTTGCTAGGAAGTGCCCCCAGGAGCCAGTCGGAAGAATAAGAGCAGCTGGCTTTCCAAAAGTAGAAAGACGTGAGCTCAATGGAGCTCTTACTACTAATTGCTGAGGGCAAATCTGCAGATGTAGTTCCAGCTGGGAAATTACACTCCCGACAACTCTCCATCGGCTCTGTTGCCAGCAACAATAAGCAGGAAGGCCTGCCTCTCCTACATAATAGACAGTGCATTCTAATATGATTTAATTGATTACAGAGCTTGGTGTGTGGAGGAACAGTACTGTATTAGCGAGTGTTGTGTTAATGAAAATTAGAGACAGAAATAGGTCCTGAAATATATAATTTCCTAATGGTCCTCATTCATCAGGGGCTTTGCCTAGAACTCCAAACTCCTTTCAGCACTAGGCAGATAGCTAGGATCCACTGATCTCAGGCCCCTCTCTGAACGTTATACAACACTGTTAGGCTGAATTCTTCATGAAAAGGACAGCACAACCCCTACAGTACTGCCCCTCCCCCTGCACCCCCACTCTCTGCCTGTACCCCCACCCTCAGGCTGCATGGCACTCTGGAACTGTGACCCAGGGTAAACCCTTTCTCTCCTGCGTTACTTTTGTCTGACTGTCGATCACAGCAAGGAGAAATTAAGACATCTAGTTTCAAATGCTCCTTAAATAACTGAATAAACCAGGCGGTGCTAGGGCATCCCTTTAATCCCCGGACTCAGGAAGCCGAGACAGGTGGAGCTCTGTGAGCTAGAGGCTAGCCTAATCTATAGAACAAGTTCCAGGAAAGGCTCCAAAGCTACACAGAGAGCCTTGTCTCGAAAAACAAAAACAAAACAAATAGACAAACAAACAAACTGAATAAGAACTAAAACTAAACAAAGCCCCGATTTCAGATATTTCTGTGTTAAATATCTATTTAGTGGTTGTTTTCTCCTCTGTGGGACAAAAGTTGTACTTGAGTTATTTTACCCAGTTTTACATATTCCTTGTTTTATGAAAGAGCTTCATATACCCTGGATCTTACATCATGAATATTACATACCCGTGGCCCATTTCTAGCTGACTAATCTTGACTTTGCAGCCTTTTAGTGTACCCAGCTTCATGTGGCCCAGATTGTCTTTCCTTGAGTCAGTTCCCAAAGGTAGCTAAGCTGCTTAGAGGATGAATTAACTCCAGTAGGTCGGTCACTAGGGTGCCTGCCGTGCTTTATTACTGAGCACGCCACACTGGTAGTGTTTTTCTAACCAATTCCCTGATCAGGTAACCTCTTTTCAATATTAAAATCTCAGAACTGAAGTCCTATCTTTCTGGAAGGTCAGAATTTTAGAGCAGCGTACTAATAATGTTCTAAGAAATCACTGAGTCATTCTGCCCGCTGAAGTACCTCACCCAGTACCGACAAATCACCTAATTGCTCACGTAAGAAAGGCCTGCTGCTTGCAATGAAAACATGAATAATTAGTTTTTTATTTAATGGGAAATATAAATTATTGAGTGTTATTTTATTTTATGTGTAAGTCCTTTTTTTCAACTCTAATTCCTTACCTGACTTAACTTGCACATCAACCTTTACTTTGTTAGTTTGTTCTCAAAGTGAACCGAAAGTCTTTGAGGAGACTTGCTCATTAGGTTTCTTCATTACAGGAAAAACAATATGAAGGTTAAACCAACCATTTAGAGAAGTGTGTGTGTGTGTGTGTGTGTGTGTGTGTGTGTGTGTGTGTGTGTGTGCGTGCATGCATATGTATGTACAAACTATCTTTGCTACATCAAAGATATGTTCAAAATTGAAATTGGCATGACGGTGCAGGCTGGTAACCTTGGCTACTTAGAAGGCTAATGTAGGAGGATCCTCAAGTTTAAGGCCAGGTGGTACCATAGACTGACTTCAAGGGTGGCTTGAAATTCAAACTGAGTTCAAGGGTAATGAGGGTAACCTAGAGAGACCAGTGTCAAGTAAAATATTACTTAAAAGGGTTGGAAAGTAGCTCAGTGGTAGAACGCTTGCCTAGCATGTGCTAGGCCCTGGCTTTATTACCTAATAGTGGGGAGAAAATCACAGTGTTTATTTAGACTTACTATCAGTCAGAAGAGCCTTTCATTCTCATTAATAGAATCATTAACATTATAATTTTTAAATATGAATCACTTCTTTAATCATAATTTTAGTATTTTTAACCACACGAAAAGTAAATGTACTTACAAGTTACATTATCAATGTGTCAGTCTTTTCTATTAGTGTCCTCATAAATATTTGCTTCTGCATAATCCTTTTTGAGATTCTGTCATTGTTTTTGAGGGTTTCTAATAACCTAAGTTATGGTAAACCATAACTTATGAGTGTTATTAAACGGGTGCTCACAAGAATAACTATTGATACAGGCCTTGAGACAAGGGAATGGAACTTCACAAACGTCGATCTAGTCAAGCTGTTAGCAAGGTGTATGATATCAGTGTTACTGAGTCCTTTCTTTATTGTGAATTGGTTCTATATAAAGAGTGTCACTAAGGAAAATGGTATTTTGTTTAAGGTGGCAAGATGGCATACTTTCTCCAGGTACCTGGGGCTGTTGGTTTCTTTGATGAATTCTCTATTCAGATCATTTGTCTATTTATGCCTCTTCATCTCTTACTGGCTTTTTCATCAGTTAATATGCCTTGAGTATGTGCCAAGAAAGCATTAGATGAGGTGAACTCTTTAGGACCAGAGCCGTCTCTCTTCACAGCAGTGTGCAGGGAGCATATGGTGGCTGTGCCTTGTATCTGTGGGAAAGCTCATCCTGGAAGGAAAGAGTAAAGATTCCTGTATTTGACCAATTTGCAGCCAAAGAGAAAGCCTCGCATGTTCATGTACCATCTCTTTACATGACTGTTAGTTATTAAGATATTACTCATTAAGATATTACAGAGTGTTGTATTTGTTCAGTGAAGGGCATTCATAGGGCCTGGGGTTTGGTTCAGTGACAGAACACATATTTAGTATGCTCGAGGACCAGGGTTCACCATAATATGAATGTATGAATATGTGTATATATACATGTATGTAAATTATGGTTATATATTTTACACATTCAAAATTACTTGAAGAGCTATTTACTCCTTGTACAGGCTTGATGTTTTCTTCTTATTATTAGTATTTACTAGTTATATAAAATGATATTTTCATTCATGTGTATAATGTACTGGGTCATGCATGTGCATAATATATTGGGTCATGCATGTCCGTAATGTTCTGGGTCATCTTCATGGCTCTGATGCCCTCTTATCTCCCCTTGGTCCTCCCACAAGATGCCCTGCATCTCCCGAAATAGTACCCACTCTACATTCGTGCCTTGCAGTTTAGGTTATTAGATGTTTTGATGTTGTTTTATTTTTATTGTTATTGTTTTGAGCCCAGGTCCAGGCTATAAATTAGGATGGCCTTAAACTCATCCTCCTCCTACCTCGTGAGTGTATCATCACTCTCAGGTCTGAGCTTTTAAGCACTGTTTTCTTGGGTACGCACACTTTCTACTGTGAATTTAAGATCCAGCTCAATAGGAATGGAAGGGGCAGTGCCTTGGGACGACAGTCTGCAAATACTCAGCAGCGTAATATTTTCAGTGTGTTTTGAGTCATCTATAAGAAAATATTCCAGCATGTTCTTTCTAGCCAACCCAGTTCAGTGTGCTCATCAGACAGAGGTAAGTTAGCCCAGGGTGGGGTGAGGGGGAACGGTTTACATGAGTTGCCTTTGGGTATGCCATGAGTCATTGTTAGATTTAGGGTTGGAGCCTTTCATTCCTAAAAGGAGAACATGAAATTATGTGAAAAGAAGTCTTGCACACTAATAAACTTTAGCGATAGTGTCAAAATATGAAATGCCTGACTGCTTGGAAGGAGGGTGAGATAAAAATTTTAAGTATAATAACTTCTTTCTCACTCGAAGTGGCTAGTTTGTTATGTAACATGGTTTTTCCATCAACTGACCTGTGGTCAACATTTGCAGAAAGTTAATGGAACTGGTATTTACTGAGGCTCATGATAAAGCAGGAGGATAAATGCCTGCTGGAATCTTTGCTTCAGTATTTTACTCTTCATAAATATGTATCGCAGACAGTCAGGTGTATATTGATGACTGGTTATTAAGAAAGAAGCATGGGCATGTTTAATAATGTTTTAAAGGTTTAGAAATGTTACCTCTAAAGAAATTTTAAGATGTGAGGGAGAATCTCTCTCTCTCTCTCTCTCTCTCTCTCTCTCTCTCTCTCTCTCTCTCTCTCTCTCTCTCTCTCTCTCTCCCTCCCCCTCCCTCCCTTCTTCCCTCTCTCCCTCTCCCTCCCTCTCTCTTTTTCCATTTATTCATTTAATAAATATTTATAGAGCATGCCTCCCATTATTGGAGACACTTCTGACATATGAGCCAATGAAACAGAAGGAAAACAAAAACCCTGTAGACTCAGTAAATACAGTAAGTTAAATTATGTTTAAGAAGGTAGAAACATTGTTTCTATAAGTAAAACAAGATAAATGAGATTGGCATCATTGACAGGCAGGGGCAGGTCATAGTTTTATAAACGATATGTTTTCAGAAAACATAATTAAAATTTTTGAGCAAAAATTCAAAGGAGGCAATGATGTTTCCATATAGAAGAATAGGAGACGGTTCCTGGTGTCTGCATCAATGAGCCTGAAAAGATGGGACTGAATGATATGTCTTGATGAGGAGAAGTCCTAGGAAGAGTGAGCATGGAAAGGCGGGGTGGCGGAAGAGATACTAGAAAGCAAAACTTAGAAGGTGCAGCCTGCGAGTAAGAAATGCAGCGTATTAGTGGAGAGAGGACATAAGCAGGGTTAAGAGAGAAGTAGAACTGGATTCCATGTGGTCAGTATTTTCTGGAGTAATTTTTTTCTACAAAGAAGAATAAAACAGACCGGAGTTGGCCGAGCGAATAGAGTCAAAGGAAGAGAGAGGTGCGGTCATGTGTGAACAGTGGAAACAATAGTGTCCGTGTGTCTTAGTTACTTTCTCATTGGTGTGAACAAGGAGCTGAGAGTAAACAGCTTTTGGGGAAAGGATTTATTTTGGCTCTGGTTTGAGGAGATACAGTCCATCTTGGCAGGGAAGGGGTTGTGTCTTGGGACTCTGCCCATGGAGGTAGGAGTTTGCAGTGCACTTTGGAGAGGTTAGCTTACCTTCTCCTTTTCCTTCCATGGTTCCATCAGAACCCCAGTCTATTAGATTGCTGCCCATAGTCTGGCTCCATCTTACTCCTCAATTAATTGTCTATGAAACACCTTCACAGACACACCAGAGCTCACATCTCTGAACTTGAAGCCTGCCATTAAAACTGGTAATACTTTCAGCTTTAATGCTAAGCGGTGCAGTGTTTCCTGTTGAACAGAAAGGTTACTCTGGTGATGTTGAATTCTTGCCCATTCAGTGTAGGCTGGCTGCCACCGAGGCTTCTGAAGGCCAGCTTGCCAGAGTTACACTCATTTCCAGAGAGGAGAGAAACATTTTAACACCAGGTTTCTTGACTCCCATTGTTCTCCCGTTCTACCATCCACTTTTTATCATAGAGAAGGGACAAAATAATGTGTCACCGTTTTGAGATACTCTGAGGAAAATCTCAGAGGCACAGCCAAATCTGCAAAATAGCATTGCATGGATAAATGTGAAATTATCTGTTTGATTGGATCCTCGTTGTTTGTTCGTCATGCCTTTTGGCAAGGTGAAATTTGGAAAACAATGAAGGTGCTAAATGGGGCACACACACACACACACACCCCAAACTTAACAAAGATGACGTTACTAATTTAGAAGTCATTAAGGTGCTTTGCAACTGTTAGAAATTGCTGCACCTATGGTGGGGAAACAGAAAGGCCTACCTTTGACTAGTAGAAACATCAGTGGAATATAGAGGTTTATTCTGCCTTACATTTGTATACCATCCCATGATGGGACATGAATTCATTTTGCCACTCAATTGTGAGCTGCACAACTTCGAATGACCTCATTTAACTTTGTGGTGCCTCATAAAAGTAAAGATGACTAAAGATTCATTTGGTCAAGACTTGTTAGTACAGTGCCTGGTGCTACTATCAACACTCATAAATCAGCAATCTCTCTGTCAGCCACAATACCAAGCCTAACTTTCATGGGTAGACCGCCCTACTCACATAACCCAGAACAATCTAAAAACCACAAACCTTAGCTCTCAAGAGGCAGTGAAGAATTTAAAAAGAACAAACTTAAGAGCCCCGCTAAAGTCTTAGAAGAGATGATGTTTTTAATAATGGGGATCATGCTGGTAGAAATAAATATACATTGCCCTTCTCTAATTAAGAATAAGTGTGTAAGTTCAGCAGGATGAGAACATGTATGTAAGAGTCTCAACATATTCCATGTATTTTTAAATATGATACTACGTGAGCCAGAGGAAAAGAATGTAAATGAATCCTCCTGAAAATATAGAATGTCAACTACACAGGCTTCTTTGCAATTGTGGTAGCTAATGTTGGTTGTAAACTTAACACACTTGGAATTCATCAAGTGATGAATTATCTTAATCAGCTTGGTGTGTGAATGTCTCTTGATTCCCAACGCTCGATACTACTGTAGATAATCCTTTTCCTACCTAAGTGACTGTGGACAGTCCCTTTCCTACACAGGTGACTCTGGACAGTCCCTAACATACATAGGTGACTGTGGACAGTCCCTAACATACATAGGTTACTGTGGACAGTCCCTTCCCTACACAGGTGACTGTGGACAGTCCCTAACATACATAGGTGACTGTGGACAGACAGTCCCTAGCGTACATAGGTGACTGTGGACAGTCCCTAACTTACATAGGTGACTGGACAGTCCCTAACGTACATAGGTGACTGTGGACAGTCCCTAACATACATAGGTGACTGTGGACAGTCCCTAACATACATAGGTGACTGTGGACAGTCCCTTCCCTACACAGGTGACTGTGGACAGTCCCTAACATACATAGGTGACTGTGGACAGTCCCTTCCCTACACAGGTGACTGTGGACAGTCCCTAACATACATAGGTGACTGTGGACAGTCCCTAACATACATAGGTGACTGTGGACAGTCCTTAACATACATAGGTGACTGTGGGCAGTCCCTTCCCTACACAGGTGACTGTGGACAGTCCCTAATGTACATAGGTGAGCCGGATTAACTAAAACAGGTACCTGGAATGTGAGACTGGGAGCAAGCCAGTAAGCAAACTTCTTCTATGGTTTCTACTTCAGTTTCTGCTCATGCTTCCCTGCCCTGACCTCCTTCAGTGATGGACCGTGACCAGACATGTGAGCTGAGACAAACCTTTTCCTTTCCAGTGTTGTTCTTGGTCAGTGTTTTATCACATGAGCTGCAAGCAAACAGTAATGGCAGCGAAGACCCCTAGTACATTCTGCCCTCAGTCTTAGCATGAGCTGTTACGTCTGTCTTTTCTCTCAACACATCCCAGTTTGAATCAGTTCCTTGTGTCGCTTAGATTTTGACTTAGTGTCATCTAAGATTGTCAGTGCCCTACCTATACACCACACCTCCGTCATGATTCTATCATCTTAGCCTTCTTTTTTTTTTTTTCTTTTAAAACACTGCCTGGCCCATAGTTTCAGCCTCTTATTGTCTAATTCTCACATCTTCCTTTAACCCATATTTAGTAATCTGTGTAGCACCACGAGGTGTGGCTTACCAGGAGAGATCTTAACCTGCGTACATCTCGGAGAGGAGAATCATGGCGACTCACTATGGCGAATGCCTGAAGCGTCTCCCCAACTCTGCTTCCTTTTTCCCACAATTCTGTTCTGTCTACTCCACCTACCTAATTTTCTGTCTCTTAAAGGGCTAAGGCAGTATCTTTATTAATAATGAAAGTAACACATAGACACTCCTCCATCATTTCCCCTTTTTCTGTTTAAACAAAAAAGAAAGGCTTTAACTTTAACATAGTAAAGTTACATGTAACAAAAGAGTTATCAAGCAAGAATTACAGTTACAATATTTAAATCTATTTTATCTTTTATCATAACTAAGGAAAGCTATAACTATCTATTTATTCTTCAACTCCATCAAAGACTCCAGAAGGATATAATATTACCTAAGTAAACAAGTCATATGCAACTTTCAAACTCTAGAAATGACAGAGACAATTCGCTGCCTGGACAGTCACCCAAAGTTCCTCTGTACCGTTGGGGCATCCATCTTCAGCCTTCAGGCCCATAAGTATCCAGCAGACTTTTCCATGAAGCAGGAAATTCCAAAGACAGTTCAGTCACTTTCTGCTGTGTCCTGCAGAACGTCTCGCAGACTCTTTAATGAATCAGGAACCCCAAAAGGCCATCTCACCTTTAGGCAAGTTCAGCAGTCCTCTTTCTGTGGGTTCCTTGTGTCCAGTTTATGCAACAGTCCAGGCAAGAGCAGTTTCTTGCCCAAATGGCTAACAAACTCCATAAGTAGCCTCTTCGATGCCCATCTTCCTCTTGAAGTAGATTGGTGCTGCCAGGAACAGACATGTCTCATTGTCATGAAAAACCCTAAGTTATTAAAACATTAAATGCCATATTCTGCAGTCTTTGAAAGATATGAAGAATGTCTATCTAACTGAAATATATCTCTACATATCTAGAAAATCTAACATGACTACAGGCTTAACTATTATCAATGATTATCCATTAACAACCTATATTTCCTAATTATACATTACATTTTTAAATGAACTACACAATTACAATACCTTAATCAAGATCAGAAATACATATACATATAACAAATTGACCTTAAAATCCATACCATTGCAAATTATTCATCTCTATATCATATCCCCCTTTAAATGTAAAAGAACATTTATAAACAATATTTGGGAAAATGGGCGCAGTTTTTTCTTTCCAAACTGCTTCCTGCTGAATGGGGGCGCTGTAATTTAGGTCTTTCATGGTATAACCTGTGTGCCAGGGTCATCTCAGTCAGCAGTTGAGCGAAGTAATTTTCTGAAGGTGTTCACAGCAACTTTTCAGGAGGGCGCAGTCTATCATACCATATTGGGATAGAAGCAATCCACAGAGTCTCGTCCTCTGTGAAAACAAAAGAAGAAACTCTTTTCCAAAGCATCATGTTCTTAGATTCAAATTCTGAAGTCATACCATTAAGATGTCCATTCTGGTCTAGCCTGGCAGCCCATATAATAAAATGTCTCTCTGTACATAGCTCCTTTACAGTCAAAGATTTCAAAGAAAACACAACAAAATACATAATCCAGACTCTCTGTGAATTTTTCATTTTTACGTGGCTTATTTTTACTCTATCACTTTACTTCTTTTAATCTATAACTATCTGTACTCTGTCTCTTTAAAGACTTTACTCTTTTTTTAGGCATTAACTTTATTCTCTATATTTTTTCTTCTCTCTCTCAAGCATACATACGTTCATCCAACATTGTGACTCATTTAAAAGTCTTTTCTGTCTGAATCTGTCCTATTGTGAATCTGTGATTCTTTACTATCCAGGAGCACTTCTTAAAAGGTTAAGCACTTAAAAACTTTAAGTTGCGCCATGTAGAGGTAATACGGTACCGCTTGTTTCCAGCCAAGTCTAAACCTTAACTGCGCTGTTATCATGGTAATTACAATGATAATTCCTGCCTGAGGTCAGCACAGTTCAGCATGGCGGAGCAGAGCCAGAGCCGCTCCTGCCTCAGTCATTTGGTGCCCCTGAGCTGCACACAGTTCCAGGTACACAGCAGTCCAATTGGAGCCGCACTCAGCAGTTTAATTCTGAGACTGAGCGTGCAGCACAGAAACTCTTTTCATCCAAGTTACAGCCAAATCTGACACGCAGAGCACCGCGCAGTCTGAAAACATCTCTCTCTATGGCGGCAGGAATCCGCCATGTTCTCCCGCTCGCCTAAGCCTGATTCCTCCATCTGCTCAGGTGCAGGCGAGGAGCTCTGAGCCATTGGCATGGTCTCAGTGCACTCTCCTTCCTATCCCAAGCGGGAACAGAAATATCCAGGCCCATAAAAGCCATTGAAATGCTTTAAAGCCAAAGTTCGCACTGGCGGCACAGCACCAGGAACCTACGTTTTAAAATGACTCAGCTTTTTCTCTGCCGCTATTGCCGAAACAGGAAATCTCTCTACGGCACGTCCAGGCAAACAGCAAAAGGCTGTGTTAAACTCTCTTTCTCTCTCTCCTTTATTTAAAGCCCTCTCAGGTTTTTAAGTGGATTTAGTCACCACGTTGGAGCGCCAATCTGTAGAAGGAATGGCAGGCTGTGTCCCGCCACCCAGCTAGCTTTACCCAAAATAATTACACGGAAACTGTATTCTTTTAAAACACTGCCTGGCCCATAGTTTCAGCCTCTTATTGTCTAATTCTCACATCTTCCTTTAACCCATATTTAGTAATCTGTGTAGCACCACGAGGTGTGGCTTACCAGGAGAGATCTTAACCTGCGTACATCTCGGAGAGGAGAATCATGGCGACTCACTATGGCGAATGCCTGAAGCGTCTCCCCCCATCTTAGCCTTCTTAATGCCCTTCCATGGCAGGTATTTTTTTTTTCTAATCAAAAAAAAAAAAAAAAACCAGCAAAACAGCCTCCTTCACAGTCAAGTGTAATGTTAGCAGGGCACTTGCATCTTTTCCAAAGCTACATCTCCCATCTTTGGTTGGTACAACAGTCTCAAAGTAGCATGTGTTCAGTAAGGGCACGTGGTTTGGTGCTTTGTGGGATTTTTAACTTGAAAATTTGAGCTCTTCATCAGAGTGTGCTATCGTGCTGCAATGTTTATAAATTTTCATAATCCCTTAATAAAAGTGAAACTAGCATATTGACTTTTATATAATCATAAAAGGATCACCCAGAGTTGACCTTGCAAGAATCCCTTATTGCCATTTCTGTTACTCTTTTGGCACTGAGCCAAATAATAGCCAATCATGTTTGAGATGTTTATCACGCGAATTTGAATTGTGTTATGTGACATTTGCAACTAAAGTATACAGTAGTTAAGAAAATATGCCTCATCTCAACATCTATCACTCTGGATGTTTAGAGTCAAGATCTGTCATTGTTGACAAATAGTTCATGGTTGTATCTGTGAAGAAATCCGAGAATGAGAGAACTGCCAATAACATTACTTTTAAAACAAAACAAAAAACTACATCACTTCTTGAACCAAAAAAACAAAATCAATTCTAAACTACAGAAAAAGATAGTGACGAAGACAATAAGAGAAGTGAAAGAATTCCCTCCCCTAGAAGCAAGTGGTACAAACTAATCTCCTTCCCCAGTGGTTCCTGTCTATTTCCCTCCTGACCAGTAAGGTGACGAGATGGAACTATGGTCCCATGATGGGTCAAAGCAGGGAAACAATTGGAGTCAATCTTAACGTTGAGTTGGTGTAGTCTTATGGACAGGAGGAGATTTGTGGTCTCCAGGTGGAGGATCCAGATGACTCTAGAAAACCAAGAGGTTAAGTTGATTTTGCTCAAAAGCATTGCTTTTGATTTCAAAGGAAGATTCCTACAGAAATAGATGGTACCAATTGTAATTCAGATTGCCAGTCTCAAATAGGCTTAGACCACTTACCCTTTTGACTTTAAAGAAGAAAACACAAGAAGGCTGATGTAGAGGATATTTAAGATTGTAAAACAGCCTAAGGTCCTGATGAGGAGCAGAAGGAGGGAGAACATAAGAAAGAAAGTCAGGACCGTGAGGGAACCTCCAGCTGGCGACAGATGGGGAAGATGACTGAGCCCCACATTGGAGCACTGGACTGAGCTCCCAAGGTCCTGATGAGGAGCAGAAGGAGCGAGAACATGAGGGAGAAAGTCAGGAACGTGAGGGGTGCGTTCACTCATGGAGACGGTGGGACAGAACTAAAGGGAGATCACCAACTCCAGTTGGAATGGGACTGATGGATCATGCGACCAAACCCGTCTCTCTGAATGTGGCCAACAGTGGGGGCTGACTGAGAAGCAAAGGACATTGGCGCTGGGCTCTGATTCTTCTGCATGGACGGGCTCTGTGGGAGCCTTCTCAGCTTGGTCGATCACCTTCCTGGACCTGGGGGGAGTTGGGGAGGACCTTGGACTTAGCATAGAGTGGGGAACCCTGATGGCTCCTTGGCCTTGAGAGGGAGGGAGGGGAGGTATGGGTGGAGGGAAGGGGAGGGAAGGGGGAGAAGGAGGGGAGGGAAGGGGGACGAG
This sequence comes from Arvicola amphibius, assembly GCF_903992535.2. Classification (NCBI taxonomy): domain Eukaryota; kingdom Metazoa; phylum Chordata; class Mammalia; order Rodentia; family Cricetidae; genus Arvicola; species Arvicola amphibius. The sequence continues at coordinate 97,098,566 of NC_052052.2, read as the reverse complement.
GAGCGGAGGGAGGGGGGAGGAGGAGGGAAGGAGATGGAAATTTTTAAATATAAAAAAAAAATAAACCATGAGAAAAAAAAAGATTGTAAAACAGGAGAGCTTCAAGAAAACAAAGTTTACACATAAGAAAACCATTGAAGAAAAAGGATAGTGTTTTGTGATGTGCACATTTGACATAAAAGCAGAAAGAGAAATTGAAGAGCAGGTAAAATCGTAAGTCATTCAGAATTAGCTCAGTTTTCCTGTAAGCAAGAAACACAGATGTACAGTGAGATTTCTGGGGATAAACAGATGCTATTGGGATGACCTATTGGTAGACATTAGGCTCAACTTGCATTTTGTAGCTGTACAATCAACAATGCGAATATGAAGAGGTAGAAGAGGAATATTCATAGCTGAAAGTGTGCTGTAGCCACAAGGACAAATGCTACAAGCAATCAGCTCATCACAGATACATTTTATAATGAACCCATCCAATAGTTATGGAAATGAATGCCAGATGTTCTCCACTCAAGACTACTCTCAGCACGATGACCCAGAAAGTCCATATGGTACCAAAGGCAAAAGCTTAATTGGATAGATCACCTTTCTCTGCGTAATTCCCTACTCCCAGAAGGAAGGAGGTTAGGTGCAATGCTTCCATTAGAAGTGTGACTTTCAAAAATGCAGCAACTCTGGACACTAAACATTGTACCATTCAACAGTGGCTGCTCAAGGATTGGAGAATTTTAGGACATGGCCACATTTCTCATTCCACTATAGGTACATATGTCTGCTCTGGCAACTCTTTTGTGAGTATATACTCGTAGACATAGAGTGAGCTCTTGTGAAGAGGTGCTCCCAGTCTCATTTTCGAACGTAGTCAGAGGTTAATAAATTACTGCAAACATTCAAAAGATCATTGACAAACATCAGTGATATGATTTTTAAAGACTACTGAACTCTTTAAACTTGGAAACACCAATAAAATGATTAGTCTGTGCAAAAGTTACAGCTGGTTGCTAGAAATAGACTCTACTTTGCTTAAAAGAGAATGAAGTAACCACGATTTCATGTCTCCTGAATTCTCCCTGATGACACGAGGGTCTTAATGGCAGAAACTCTGTCTTTTAAAATATTGTTGAATTATTTATTCATTTAACGTTTACAGGTGGGGTTTTTTGCATATATTTTGCGTACCATGGGCATGCCTGGTATCCAAGGATGCCAAAATAGGGCAGCAGATTCCCTGGGACTAGAGTTTCAGATGGTCATGGACAGTCAGGTGGGTGCTAGGAATTGAACGAGGGTTTTCTGAATGAAAAGTTAGCGCTATTAACCGCTGAGTCATCTGACCACCCCATATTTAAAAAATAATAATAATGAGTTCTTTTTATAAGGTGATAAATATATTAGTTTTTATTGTTGATGCAGAAGAGTCTCATTTGTATATATGATTAACTTTTGACAGCCCCCCCCCCCCGGCACACCCTTTCACCCTCACTAATTCCCTCTCTCCCCCATTGATGAGTTCTTCACAGCTCCCTCCTACTTTCATCCCCCCTCTCGTGTGTGTGTGTGTGTTTGTGTGTGTGTGTGTGTGTGTGTGTGTGTTTTCCCACTGAGTTTAACTTTAGCTGCTTTCCTGAGCATGAGCCAGGAAGAGTTATGTACTGGAACTTGGGCAACAGATAGGTGGCTGACTGCTGAAGAAAATGACACCTTTCTCCCTTAGTGAGCATTACTTTCTCCTAATCCCTTAGTGGGTTGCAGAACCTCATGAACTCCTCCAGCATGCCTGGTGAAATGGTGTTGACTCGAGTCTTGTCCAGGACCCCAGAACAACAGTGAGTTCATTTGCAGTTGGTGGTGATTAGCACAGAGACTCAAAACTGATCAAAGTACAGAGGATGGATGACTTTGGAGTCCTGGGTCTGAAAGGAGGTCTTGTGAAGCTTCTTTGTCACTGTTTCTAAGGTCCAGGGAACAATGGAGAAGAAGAGCAAGCAGAAAGAATATAAGGGTTGGAGGATAAACGAGAGCTCCGTGAGACTGGCATTCTGGATAGACAGAACTATTACACCAAGGACAGGATCTTTCTATCTGCACCGGGATGTGAAATGAACCTAAGCTGTTTGATTTTAGATGCCCACACTGGTAACAGTGGGGACCCAGGGCCCCTGCGGAGTCTAACTGTGCCTCTTGATTATTGCCCAGTTGGATGCTGCAGCTATGAGAAGTTTTGGAAGACTAGAAACCTTCCTGTGTTGGGGATTAATTTGTTCTTTTTATATTTTGCTTGAACAAAAAAAATTGCAAGGAATTTTTAAGTCCCCGACACTTTACATTAACTTCATAACAATATAAATAAGCCATTACTTTATGTCATAATATTGAGTTCAGATTCAGTCAGTTTCTATTATTACGTAGTCCCTGCTTTATGTATTTCCTAGCCTTTGGCTCCTGTAAATTAGTATTAGCTGAGTGTCTAAAGGAAGGGAAGGGAGGTAAAGAGGTCATTATTATTATTTTAATTAATTAATTAATTAATTAATTTGTTTATTTATTTTGAGCCAGCATCTCATTATGTAACCCAGTCCGGTAAAACTCGCAATCCTCTTGCCTGTGCCTCCTGCGTGATGCCATTAGAGGTGTATGCCTCTTTGCCCAGCTAAGATTTTCTTAATAGCACATTTCTTTTATTTGTATGAGACTTTACACAGCAATCCCCTGCCATACTCAAATAGATGCAGTTTGTTCTCAAATTTTGTGTAACTTGGCAGCATGCATTTCTTCATAAGGAAACATTAAAGATGTAAGCCCATTCACCCAGGATGTGGATAACCCTAATCTTTCCTCTAAGTCCCAGCCCCCTTATCCACAGGAAGAATTTGGATTCAGCGTATATTCTATGAATGTTAACACTGGCTAGTAAACCAGCAAAGCTTTGAAAGGTCCTTATTTGTAGCACTACAATTCCCACACTTATTCGGGTGATGGGTTCTCACTGGGAGAAGCAGGCCAGTCATTTTGAGCGCCGTCAACTCCATTGCTTCATTAAGCTGTGTGCCCTAATTAAATGGCCACAGCTCTGTCTTGCATCTTGTTTATAAAGATTAGTTTCAGATAGTATATATTACAATATTCTATTTTGGCTGTTTATATTGTTTATATTGTGTGTCATGTTTATTATGATTATATGAATTATTACTTATGGCATGGCAAATCCCGTCAGTGGCAGGGAATGGGAAATGATTATTTAATGAAAAGACGATAAGTTTTGTCTTTGAGACATGGCTTCATCTGGAACAGAAAACTGACGAGCATGCCCCGTGCTGTTACGGTAGGAGCTGAGAGACCCACCCCCCACCCCCACCCCCAGCTGTTTAGACTTCCGATGGAAAATGGCAGTTTGACATAAACCGACAGGGTGATGCCAGCATCTGCAAAGAATCTTCATGTGGAGCATGCCCAGTACAGGGAGTGCATCCTCCCTCCTCCACCACCCTTCTCCAGATCTCTAAAGATAAGGCTTGAACTTTACACTTGGAAATACCAGGGCATAGTTTGGGGGGTTTGTTTGCCTGGTTACTTTTTTTTTTTTTTCTTTTCTAAATGTCCTCTTGAAACTCATTTCCTTTAACGAGCCAAATGCAGGGAAGAGAATATTTAGAGTAATCTAATGCATTAAGTTTAAACAAGTTGAAGCCGGTCTCTGCACTTGGACTTGTCTTTATTTTGAAAGCAATAGAAATCATTAGATATTGTGTGTGTGTGTGTGTGTGTGTGTGTGTGTGTGTGTGTGTGTGTGTGTGTGTTTTCCTCCTTGAGATGGGAAAATAAGAAGATTCTCCTCAGACAGGAGTCAACTGGGGCTGGGAGTGAGAGCCCCAGTGGGAGAAGGGGACTGAGAAGAGGGGCTTCCTAGAGCATGGATAGGAAAGGTGCTGGGATTCTCCAGGGCTCAGCGCGCGCTGAGGATCTGTGCCTGGGGCTACAGCTGCGGACGCTAAAGGCTCTATTCGGCTCATGAAGGCCACCTGGATCAGGCTTCTGAAAAGAGCCAAGGGAGGAAGGCTGAAGAATTCGGACATCTGTGTAAGCGAGAAGGCTTTTTGTTCGGGGGAGACACTGTTTTCTTTGCTTTTCTCTTGTTGCAGCAAGTGCCTGCCGAGAGGGTGGTTTGATTTAGTTAATACGCTCATGATTGCATGAGAGGGAGCTCGGGAGATTCCTGTCATTTTTTTCTGAGCTCCCTTGCCTGCGTTGTGATTTATTACCAGAGGAAATCTCTCGAGCAGGTGTTTTCTGCAGCCAGCTCGCGCTAAATATCTGCTTGCAGGTATTTTTAAGTATGTTTCTGAAAGTGGGAGGGAAGCAGGCTGGAGAGTCTTACCATCGAGTAGGAGACAGTAGCAGGTGAAGCAGAATGCTGAAAGCATCCTTAAGATGATAATGGAAGTTGTATCATAGCCGTGAGATCGTGGAGGGTTCAAGTTTGTAACTCTTCAGATTGCCTTGGGTGCATTTTGTTGGTCTCTCCGGCTGTAAACACTCGCTTCAGCCCTCAGGCAGTTCTTGGAGTTATCCTTGAAACACCTCAGTGCCCTTCAGATCTGCACTGCACCACGGAGTCGATTTAATGATAAAGGAACAAGTAGAGGCTTCCAGAAGGGCTCGTTTCTGGTAAATGAGCCTGGGAAGGAAGGGTGTGTTGGTACCCATAACTACCTAAGTGAAGAATCTACAGAGTCAAGTGGGGTTTTCTAGGTGGGATGCAGCAAAATGCATCATTTACTCCTCTTTTCAGGAATTTACAGCACATCCAGGAAGCAAACCGACATACCAGCGAGGCTTCTCCAGGGCGCCCATCACATGCTGGATTTATTTTAAAAATATCCCTTCTCCTCTGCAGGGTTCGGCAGACTCCTACACCAGCCGTCCATCCGATTCAGATGTGTCTTTGGAAGAGGACCGGGAGGCAGTACGTAGAGAAGCTGAGCGGCAGGCCCAGGCACAGCTGGAAAAAGCAAAGGTAAAAATATATATTTTGGGGGAAAAGGCACTGTGTCCCTGAGGGCCTGCCTGCGAATGTATCCCCCTAAGCTCGCACCTGGTCCCCTGGAGTGTTCCATCAGCTGGCTTAACACAGTCATAAGTAAAGGGAAATGTGATATTAGTAATAATCTTTAATGTTGTTTTATAATCTAAGCAACTTGTTTCCATGGTGGGAGGTCAATTTAAACACAAATAAAAGGATCTCCAAACACACAAAGAGGAAAAAGTGAATCTAATACCAAAATATTTTGCTTGATCTTGCCATGAGCCGTCTCTGTTTACAGGTCTTGATGCTAATGTTTATTTCCCTAGCCTAAAACAAGCGTTCTCCTAAAGTTTACCTCATAGGTGTTTTATAATGCTATCTCCTTATGTGTTTATTTATGCTGCTTTTGAGAAATAAAGCAACAAGGGTTTCGTTGATGAAACAAAGCCTTCCCCTGGAAAGTTTTTTGTCTTTTGTTCCACGATGAGGAAGTGCATGCTCCCTCGCTGAGGAGAGACTGCAAATCAGTTCTGAGATCAGTCTGTAAGGACTTGATCTCAGGCTGGATTTCACTTAGGTTGTTAAACGAGGACAGAAGTCTTTACTGTGACGATTGGAATTTTACTAGCCCCTGCAGTCATTTGAATAATAGCAGATTTGAAAGCATAGATTGTTGTTCAAGGTGAAGGTGTCTTGGTTTGTAACTTTTGAGTGGACGTATTCCAACATGGTTATTGACTGCCTTTTGGGGGGGAAATGACTACAGTGGAAAGGAGTAAGTGTGACACTGATCTTGCTAGGAAAATCAGGACATGATCGCAGTGTCTCTGCTAGCTGCCTCGTCCCTAGGAGGAGAGAAGTCTACGTGTGTTGCTATGGGAATGGTGGCGTGGCTTGGATGTGTGGACAGACATGTGCAATATGGCCTCTAGCACAGCTGCTGCAGTGGTTACCAAGCTACCTTGACTTCTGCAGAGCAGTGCTTCTGCATTAACAGCTGGCAGGGAAGCTGTCTCCAGGTCGCCCAGCTTTAACTGCTGGACCCACCTTAAGAGCAGCTGCAGAGAGGACTTTCTGGCTATGGAAACCGAAAAGCTAAGTGAGGCCCAGTTGCCATCAACTTACCTCTTCACCCAAATTAGCCATTGGAAAACACTATGGAGCCGAAATTAAAGAACTCCAAGTAATGAACATTTGGCAAAGTGAATCTGCCACAAGAGAACGCTGTCATAGACGTGCTTGTGGTTCGGAACCCAATCCTACGTTCCATCTTTTGCACCTGAACCGAAAAAAAAGGCAAAGAAAAATTAGTACTGTTTATTTCAAAAATAATATTTTCCTATTTGCAGCTAATAGATGCTCTCAAATTTAAATCATTTTTCAGGGTCATCCCCATTTTTCTACAGTGAGTTATAAACCTGGCCATGGAAACCTTTAATTATCTGACTGGGATATTTTTTTTTGTCCATGGTTGTGCCCTGTTAAGTCAGGGACTCACTAGTGTAACCACAGATAGGTCTAAGTCTAGCATGCATCAAAGTGTGACTTCTGAGTCAAGCCAGGTTCGTGTTCTTTCTCACACTGCCTGAAGACACTCTAGAACAGAAGTCCTCGACCTTGCTAGTGGTGCAGCCCTTAATATAGTTCCTCATGCTATGCTGACCCCAACCATAAAATTATTCTGTCACTTCTTTAAAACTGCCATTTTGCTACTGTTAGGATTTATAATCTAAATATCTGGTATGTGGGATACCTAATACGCTAGCCTGTGAAAGGGTCATTCCTCCCCCAAAAAGGGTTGCAACCACATGTTGAGAACTTCTGCTCGAGATGAAAATAATGTGAAATATGAAAGAACAAGGAAGGCAGAGTCATGGAAAAAACCCTTTCCTATGTTTGATCAAAGTAGTTTATTTATATCCATGTGTCTGTCAAAGTAGGTCAATACCTTAAACCTTTGATGTGTTCCAGTGACTAAATCTGGGGTGAAAATTTGAATTTGTTCTGATTAAAGGTGGAAGGACTAGATTTAAGCTTTATTTTCAAATCATGGCTGGTTGGGCTTTGTCTTAGCTCTAGTTTCCTTGAAGACAGAATGCAAAGCAGAATTAGAGCTCCCGCTTCCTCTTCACTTGGCTGTTTTTCTGTAGCCTCCTTTGTCCGTCTGCCATCATGCCCTTGTGGGTGGGATCTTTTCAAAATGAGGCCTTAGCATTTAAAAATGGGTATATTACAGCTACAGGGTGTGGCTCAGGTAATAGAGTGCTTGCCTAGCATACAGAAAGTTATGGATTCAATCGCCAGCACCAAATAAACTAGAAAGTAGAGGCAGGAGGAGCAGAAGTTCAAGATCATCCCCAGCTACAAAGTGATTTTGAGGCCAGATACATGAGCCCCTGTCACAAAAACAAACAAGTAAAAATAAAGACTCATGAATTTATGACCTGATTTAAAATAGTCTAAACATTTCCATGTCTGCTCTGAAAGAATCAAACATTTTGTACCCTTATTTTATAATCACCCCTCAAATAGAAGGGTATTACAAATTGTTATTTTTAGTTGGCCAACAGATCACATTAATGCATATGTGTGATACCTGGACTAGACTTCAGCTGCTTTTGGTGCCTGGTCCGATATAAAGATGAACTACTTTGTCCATTAACTGCCGTAATCATATCCATGTGAAATAAGGCAATTGGAAAATAGTAAAACTAGAAACACTCCCTTCTGAAATTAAGTGACTTATGAAAGGTTACGTAACTAGGCAGCCACGCAACCACTAGAACCCAGAATTCTCTTGCCATTTCGTCATGGCCGCTCTAAAATAGTATGCATTAAGTGGGCAGAGGGCAGATCTGTTTTTGAGACGTTACCATCTGTGGAGATGACCTTCTCTTTTACCTTGATGTTGTTGGGTCCCGGATGTTTGATTTGTTCGGTTCTGGCATCCTTTGCTCGTGCTGCCTAGATAAAGTTCATGTGCTTTGAGGCTGCTTTAAAGACAAGTGATGTGATTTAAGGGGTTCTCTTCTTTACAGTGTGACGGACAGAGATGTACCCCCATTGAAAGCTAGCTTGGCATATACTAGACACCAAGTAAATGTTTATTGGCTGAGTCAGAGAAGGGATGTGACGCTGAAAACTGTGACGCTATGACAAGGGTGATCTTTTAGTTGGTTGCTCAGTGACCTCTAGTTCTGCTCATTGGTTGCCAACACTGGGACCTTCTTTGTGCTGTGCTCCAAGCTTGTTCCCAAAGTCCATGTGTTGAAAACCGAATCCACAGGGCAAATGTTGGAAGGCGTGGTCTAATGTGAAGTGTTTAGGTTATCAAGACTCTACCCTCATGAGTGTATTAATGCTGCTTCTCTACAAATAAGTTTTATTCTTTAAGGAGTAAGTTTCTTCTCTAAGAGAGTTTGGCCTTTTCATTTTCTTTCCTTATCTTTGTTCCTCTTTTATGTGTTATTAGAGAGAGAAGACCCTCATCCTAGTAGTCACTTTTTCTGTGCTTGTGATAAAATACCCTGACGGAAGGGAGAAGGGTTCATTTTGGCTCAGAACCCAAAGATAGCTTTTGCACCATCAAGGGGCAGAAGCATGAAGCATCTAGTCACATCACTTTAGGAGCAGAAAGGGATGGATGCTGTGCTAGTGTTCAGTACTCTTTCTCCATTTTAGGGAGTCTAGGATCCCATATTGGGTGGGTGTAGTGATGAGCTAGCAGGCCTGTTATCGTCCTGCCCGGCTCCCGCATGGTTAGCTTTACACCCAAAATAACAACACACAAACTGCATTCATTTAAACACTGCCTGGCCCATTGGTTTCAGCCTCTTACATCTTGACTAACCCATATCTAATAATCTGTGTAACACCACAAAGTGGTGGCTTACCAGGAAAGATTCAGCACACCTGTCCTGGTGGCTGGCTTCATGGCGACTGTCCCAGAGAGGAGAGGTGGGGCAATTGTCTGAGCCATCTACCTCACTTCCTTCTTCCTGTTCTGTCTGCTCCACCCACCTAAGGTCTGGCCTATTAAATGGGCCAAGGCAGTTTCTTTTTTAACGAATGAAATCAACACAAAAACAGAAGACTCTCTTACATCAGGTGGGTTTACCCACTCTAATCATTGTAATCCCGATAAACCACACAGACATGCTCAGAAGCCCATCCCCCAGTCATTCTGGATTCTGTCAAGCCTACAAAACTAAACCTCACAGTCCTCAACTGACGAGGACCTAATTTCTCACTCCTCAGTCTAAATAACTGTAAGAAATAACTTATATTCTGCCTTTAATAAGCAAATTAAGAAATGTTAATTTAAGATAGTTATATTAATTTATGCTGTGGAATATTTGTTTAATAGTGCACAGATGTGTTTCATTCTTTTATGTCATGCTTGTTTAACTCTGTGAAGCCATGTTACTTTGCCTGTCTAAAACAGCTGATTGGTGTAATAAAGAGCTTAACAGCCAATAGCTAGGCAGGAGACAGAAACAGACAGGGCTGGTAGGCAGAGAGAAATCTGGGGGAGAAATCTAGGGAGGAAAGTGAGGAGTGAGAAAGGAGAAGGAAAGGAGGACACCAGGGACCAGCCACACAGCCACACAGCCAGCCACGGAATAAGAAAGAAAGAAAGTTATGTAGAATAAAGAAAGGTAAAAAGCCCAGAGGCCAAACTTATTAAAAGAAAAACAGAATAATTTAAGTAAGCAAAGCAGGCTAGAGATAAGACAAGCTAAAGTCAGACATTCATAAGAAATAATAAGTCTCTGTGTATTTATTTGGGAACTGGGTGACAGTCTCCCAAAGAGTAAAAAAACCAACCAACTACAGACAAGTGAAAAAATGCATTCCATAGCTAGACACAGTAGTTCATGCCTATAACTCTAGCACATGGGAGGATCATGAGCACAAACTCTGCTCATATAACGTTTTGGAGAGCCCGTCTTCATAAAATAAGATGGGAAAAACACCTGATACCTATTTAGAGTTGTACTATCAAGACTGTAGCCAAATTTAGGACATTTCATTTCCTTTATAAGAAATCCCAAGCCCATTAAGTTAATTCTCATCCTTTGCAACTTCCCTGCCCTAGAAAGCTTGCAGTCAACTTTCTCTCTGGGTATCTCTTCTGGGTGTTGAATATATTTCCGCTGAATTAGGTTGTAACTGGCCATTGGTGACTGTCTGCACTCTCTTACCTAATATTTTTATTGCTTATTCAGTAGCATCTATCATATCTTCATGTTTTTGTCAAAGAATATATCATGAACATCTGTATTTCACATTTGACAAATTCATCAGTTAGGAGGAGGCATTTGGACTGTTGATTTTTTCAGCACTACGAGTACTCCTGTTATTAACGTTTGTGTACATGCCTTTTCATGGATGAGAAATATTTGAATTCATCGAGTGTTGTCTTAGTCTTGTTGTCAGCTTGGTATACCTGGGAAAAAGAAGCCTCAGTTCAGCAATTGCCTCTATCAGATTGGCCTGCAGGTGCCTGTAGGGAATTGTCTGATTGCTGACTAATATAGGAAGGCCCAACTCACTGTAGACTGGTAATATCATTAGGCAGGGAGTCCTGTGCTGTATAGGAAAGGTTGCTGAGTGCAAGCCTGGCAGCAAACCAGTAAGTACCATCTCATGTGGCTTCTGCTTCAAGCTGCCTTGAATGTCAGCTTTCTATTTAACCTATAGGTCACCAAACCCTTCCCTCCCAGAGTTTTTTTTTTTTAATTTTTTTTATTTTATGTGCATTGGTGCTTTTGCCCACATGAATGGTCATGTGAGGGTGTGATATCCTCTGGAACAGGAGTTAGAGACAGTTGTGAGCTGCCATGTGGGTGTTGGGAATTGAACCCGGGTCCTCTGGAAGAACAGTCAGTGCTCTTAACCTCTGGGCCATCTCTCTAGCCCCACCCCCCAGAGTTGTTTTTATCATGGTGTTTGATCACAGCAATAAAAAGCAAACTAGGACATATATCTAGTTTGTGTATATATCTAGGACTGAAATTATTGAGTCACACAATCATTTCTTTATTGAAAGAATGATTCTTTTTTTTACCCTCCATGCTTGTCAAAATGATGCCATCTGCCCTGTAGGTAGAGACTATGTTGGGAAATCTGGATGTGGGGAGATTGCAGCACACAGATGTAGTAGTCTCGAAGTGATATTCTCAGTAGAGTAGACTGGCATTCAGTTTTGACTGCTCTTTTCAATACGTGTGTCTACTATATTGGAAGGGCTGTACTTGGTATAGTTGATATATAGGAGGAACTGTAGAGTCAGAGCCATGGAGGACGAGTCTTTACCTACTGAAGCGTCTTTAAAAGTAGAACAGAAGTACCTGGTGGAGTAGAAGGGTCTGCAAGCAGGAGAGGGAAGCATTGCACCCAGATGGCTGGGACAGACAATCCTTGGAGGAGGTAGAAGCTTAAAACTAGACCTGCCAGGAGAGACAAATGAAGCTTTGTGCCTGAAAAAGAAAGCAAATGCAGCGTGAAGCAACGGCTACCTCACACAAGGCCCGGGGTGCAAAGTTTCCAGAGGCTGGCAAAACTAAGGGAGGCAAGACGACATAGAGCTTTCGAGCAAATGGTTAAGTTTCTAAAGCGCTTGCCAACTGGAAATGTCTTTGTTGTAGCCTCACATTTTAATTACTAGTTTGTCTGGGTATAATATTCCATAATGAGAACCACTTGCCTTCGGGTTGGTGAGGCCCTGGTTTGTGGTTTAGTTTCCAGAGCTGTCAGAGCACAGCGGTATTCTACTGCCAAGTGTGATGTGGGCACGTTCAGTTCTCCCGTGCTCTGAGAATTGTGATTCCTCCAGTGTTGCCCAGTTTGGCTCAATGTGCCCTGCTGTGAACCTCTTGGTCTATTGTGCCTGGCTTGTATGCATTGACAAGGGTGAGTCCCTTGAGTTCTAGAAATCTGTCTGTCCTTGATTATCATCTGGTTCTCGGGTATCAGATGTATGAGGAAGTGTGTTCCCCTGCACTAATTTCCTCTTTATTGTTTTGCTCTGGGTTATTTTTTAGTTTATTTTGAAACCCATCAGCTGAAACTTTTATTTACTGCTGAAATTTTAATTTTTATAAAATGTCTAATTTCTAAGAGTAAGAAAGCTGACTAAATTTGTTTGCTAAGTGTTTGCACATTTCCATCATCCTGGATTTGTTTATTGCTCAAAGACTTGTTAGCTTAAATTGCCTTTTCTCTTCCTCTTCGTGAGAAATAAGTGTGCACACGCCTCTGAACCTGTGTGACGCTGGGGAGGTACAGTCACATATCCCAATACTATTGTTCCTCTTTTCACTTCTGCTGTTGTTGGCAGGAAAAGTGGTGGCAACAATAATAACTCCTGTTTACTATCATGATGTATTCGTTTCTTTCCTGTTGCTTGTTAAGATGCCTTAAAAGAGACGTTTAGAACAGCCCCTGCTCCCATTTGGCTGGCTCTTGAGAACCTATTCCTCACATTGGATTGCCTTGCCCAGGTTAAACACAAGGGGAGGTGCTTAGTCTTACTACAACTTGATAGGCCAGGTTTTGTTGAACCCATAGGAGTTCTGCCCCTGGCAGAAACAGAGAAGAAGACTGAAGGTGGTGGGGGATATAGGTACGGGGAGGGATTGGGAAGGGAGGAGGGAGGGGAATCTGTGGTCAGGATGTAAAATAAATAAGTAAGTAAACAAACAAACAAAAAATAAATAAGAGGTTTGTTTTGGCTTCCAGTTGTAGAAGGCATAGAGCTGCTATGGCAAGGAAGATATGGCAACATAGCAGCAAGTGTAGGAAGCTGGCAGATCCCACCGTATCTTCATTCAGGAAACAGAGAACATCCCATTATGACCAGGCTATAGGGCCTCAAAGGTCACCCCCAGCAAGGACTTCTTCCAGCAAGGCACCACCTCCCAAGTGTTCCATGACCCTCTCAAACAGCACCACCAGCTGGGGACCAAGTGTTCCAACACTTGAGCCTATGGGGCATTTCATAGTCAAACCACCACACAAAATGTATTTTTAAAATCCTGTATTCCTTTCAGCTTAAATACTGTTGGACAGTCATGACCTTGTAGAATATATAGCATGGATTCTTAGTCTGCTAGCAGAACCCTCACTCACTCTCTTAGTAAAACCATGAGCAAAACCCATTGAGATTTGCTATAATATAATCTTTAGCTTAGTACTTGACAGTGGATTTTACTACCCACCCATTCCTCAAGACCATGCAACTTTGTCTAGTTACTAGATAAGCTTGTGGCAAGGTGATCTAGATCCTGGGCAGCTTCCACCTTCAGTTGACACCTTCACATACTCAGAGTTGCATCAAGAGGAATCTGGGGATTTGACTCAGTGGTGGCATGTTTGTCTAGTAGAGGAACAGAGCCAATAGAGTAACCCTATGCTACAGAGGGATTTATTAGATTGGCTTACCTGCCATGGTCTGGATAGTGCAACGATGCCTGTCTTCACACTGGAGAGGCTGAGAACTGGTAGTCTCTTGGTGCACAAGGCTGGCTGCTTCAAAAGTCTCAATCTAGCACTCAACTCCTGGAGGCTCCTGGAGAGACTCTGGTTTTCAGTGCATAGTGGAAGATTGAAGTCACTGGGTTCCGTTGTCAGAGGAGGGTGGACAGCAGTAGCAATAGAATAGATGGTTTTGTCTAAGACTACAAAGGCAATCGTCAAAATTCAAGAATCCTCAGACCTCCTTATATTTAGGCCACCCCTAGAAGGAAGGTACTGCCTATGTTTGGGGAGAGGGGGCGATTTTCCATTTCTCTTAACCTAATGAAGCAATTCCCTTATAGGCACGCCCAGGTGCCGACCTCCTCTACTTAGTGCTTTACAGGTGTCTCCAGAGGCTTGTCTCATGGATGATTCTAGATCCCGTCAAGTTGACAGTTTGCACTAACCATCACACCTAGCAGGTGTATGGTCCTGAGCTGTATCCCCTGAACCTTAAGAACTAGAAAGAACAAGCTCCAGGGGGAGGTCTGCAGTCTCCTCTTGTGTCACACTTGCTAGTACTGTGTCAGCTGAAGCAAGTCACAAGGATGACGTCATACCAGTGCAGACCAGGAGCTGCCTAGCACATGGATCTATGCAGACCGCTGCCCATGCTCCCCTTTTCTTTCTTCCTCTCTTTGGAAGAAGAAATGTCTCTACCTTTTGGGATCCACATCACTGTCCCTCTTCCATGCTGTTTTTTTTCCTTCTCACTTTCTTGTACTGCCAACCTTTGTCACCCAAGCTCTAGCCTAAATTTCTTTAATTCTTCTGTCACTTAACCTTTGACCCCTTGAACATGGTTTCTGTGTTTCTGATGGTCTCTGATGATTTTCTGTCACCATGTTCACTGACCTTTGATTAAGCTTATGATGACTTCTCAGCATGTCACCACACTTTTTTCCTTCCTTGGTATTCTAGATAGGTTTTTATTGATGTGATAAAGATGGTAAGCAAAAGCAACCTGGGAAGGATAGGATTTATTTGGCCTTGCAAACCTTATTAAGGTTCATCATTGGGATAGGGCAGAGCAGGAACCCAAGACAGGAACCTGGAAGCTGGCCCTGGAAGAGAAACCATGGAGTAGTGCTTATCAATAGTTTTCTTTCCAAGGTTTGCTCTGCTTCCTTTCTTATACAGCCCAGAGGAAGCACCACCCACAATAAATGGGGCCCTCCTGCATCAATCATTAATTCAGAAAATGCCCCACAATCTGATGTTGGCAATTTCTCTATTGATATTCCATCTTCCCAGTGATCTGTGGATTCCACCTGGCATTCATTTAGAAACTCCACTCCTCAGGTTTAGATTGGAATTGCTGTGTTCCTTTCCTTTGGCTGTTGTTTGTTCACTAACATGAGTTTTCAGCAGTGGCTGTCTGGTGCTTCCCAAGACTTTAGCCATCATGAAACTTTGCTTCTGATTTTTCTACCCAAACATGGGTATCTCAGATCTTTGTCTTGGCATCTTCCAGCTCTGCCACTCATCAGAATGGAGCTACCCACTTTCTCCTTCACACTCACCTCCACATGTTCTCATGACTTCACTGCAGTCTTCACATGTTCTCATGACCTCACCGCTGTCTCCACATGTTCTCATGACCTCACCGTTTTCTCCACATGTTCTCATGACCTCACTGTGGACTCCTCATGTTCTCATGACCTCACCGTTGTTTCCACATGTTCTCATGACCTCACTGCTGTCTCCACATGTTCTCATGACCTCACTGTGGACTCCTCATGTTCTCATGACCTCACTGTGGACTCCTCATGTTCTCATGACCTCACCGTTGTCTCCACATGTTCTCATGACCTCACTGCTGTCTCCTCATGTTCTCATGACCTCACCGTTGTCTCCACATGTTCTCGTGACCTCACTGCTGTCTCCGCATGTTCTCATGACCTCACTGCTGTCTGCATATGTTCTCGTGACCTCACTGCGGACTCCTCATGGTCTCATGACCTCACCGTTGTCTCCACATGTTCTCATTACCTCACTGCTGTCTCCACATGTTCTCATGACCTCACTGCTGTCTCTGCATGTTCTCATGACTTCACTGTGGTGTCCTCATGTTCTCATGACCTCATTGTGGTCTCCACATGTTCTCGTGACCTCACTGCTGTCTCCTCATGTTCTCATGACCTCACCGTTGTCTCCACATGTTCTCATTACATCACTATGGTCTCCACATTTGCTCATTAAATCACTATTGTCTCCATCTTCCCATGGCTGTCTTTGTACAAGGATCAAAGACTTCACAGCTGTTTTTCCCGTAGAGAAATAGATAGAAAATATTTTAGGTAGCTTGATATCTGTTGCAGCTCAACTCAGACAGATGTGAATTTGAATTCCAGTTCTGCCATGAACCAGCAGCTCAATCTGTTGATATATTACATGGTGTGGAGGTTTGAATGGTAATGACCCACATTATAAATTTCAATGTTGGATTCCTAGTGGTGGACTGTTTAAGAAGGATGAGGAGGTGTGACCTTCTTCAAGGAGATGTGTCAATGTGGGTGGGGCTTTGATGTTTTATAAGCCTACCTCAGGTCCAGTTTCTCCCTCTCTCTGTCTTTGCTAGAGGATCTGATATAAGCTCTCAACTACTGATCCATACCTTATATCTTACCTGCTACCATGCTTCCGGCTATGATGATATCAACTCACCCACTTAAACTGTAAGCAAGTGCCTCAAATAAATACGTCCTGGTACCTCTTCACAGCAATGATACAGTAACTAAGACATTTGTAACATGACCCTGAGTCTTGCTTCTCAGAACTGCAGTGCTATCTGAATGATCGTGTGCAAGTCAAGCACATGACTCCTGAGCCTGCTTTTGTCTTGGACCTCTTGAGATGGCATAGGAATTAGTGTGTGTGATTCCTCTCGTGATTCAGCCTGGTGTCTAATGGGGAGATGTGTCAGAAGTTAGAAAGCTCTGTTCCCTTTGAGTGGGGTACTGCTATAATGCACTACACACAGTCACTCTCCTGTTAGCATGACTAGTTTCTGATCTGGGGGTGAGCACTGGGAGGCAGATTTGTGATATTTGATAGTTACAGACTTGAATGGGATATGACTGTCATGGGCACTCATGTGTGATCTAATAGTGGGTCACTGTGACGGCTCAGGCTGCATCACTATCCATTCCTATGCCCAGAGTATTCTTCCTTCCTTGAACTGTGACTGAGTTCCAGCTAAAGCTGTGCCTTGTACTTCACCCCACAGAGTTGATTGATTCCCCAGAAATCAAGTGCAATTTAATATCCATGCTCTTTTCTGAGGGCATTGGAATAGTTTGGGAATAAACTCAAATACTGTTTGCTCTACTTTAAGATTATATTTACTTGGCATTCTGCTATGAGGATATGTTAAGTTTCTTGCTGGTAAGAGCTCCATGGTTTAAAAAGAACCCAGTGATTTATCTAATTAGAGAAAGTGCAATACAGTAAGTCCCTTGCAATGCATGGGTGACTTTTATTAACAGAAGTTCAAGAGGACTGGCTGAAGTTTTCCTGTATTTAAATAAAATCGCTGGTGAGATGGCTCAGTGGGTAACGTCCTTGCTGTACAAGAGTGACCACAGTTTGGATCTCAAGCACTCTCGTTAATGTGATGTAGGCATGGCAGCCTGACTGTGATTCCAGAACTATGAAGATGGAGAGGGGAAGTCACTAACAAACTAGTTAGGTAGTCTACGTTTATCAGTGGTCTCTGGGTTAACTAAAAGACCCTGCTTCAGTTAATAAGGTAGAAAGTGAGGAAAAAGCCCCAAGTCTACCTAAGGCCTTTACACATACATATACAATCATGCACACTATCTATATGTTGTCCATATACATTTGAACACAGGCATGCAAACACTCTCTCTCTCTCTCTCTCTCTCTCTCTCTCTCACACACACACACACACACACACACACACACACACACCCACAACATATCTATACAAGCAAAGCAAAATAATCTGTATCCTAGATTAAGAATCCTTGTAAGGACTGTTACCATAATAGAGACTTCTTGCCATTTCAAAACCATAAATGGATTGGGGAATGAGAATTATAAACTTTGTGGCTCAAGCCTTTTCCTCTCAATCTCTTAAAGAGCTGTAGCCGAATGTCTTTGCTGTATTGTTATAAACAGAGCTATAAATACACCCTCATTCCCTTGTTCCTCCCCTTCCAGATATGAACAAGGGTCAACATGAAGACCCTATGCAGAGCTGAGTGGAGTCTCCTCTTTGTTCTCCCGAATTTTGTCCCACCACAGCTGAATAAAGAGTACCAGAACTGTGATAGAGTAGATTGATTAACCACCACTGGATGGGTATTCTTGTGTTGAGAAGAGCAGGGGAAAGTCTAGGTTAGATGTGGCTTCTTCCTTCAAGAGGCTCATAATGCATTTCTACTAAGTGACGTAACAAGCATGAAGTTGACAGCCTTGTTACAGACCAAGTGCTCTAAGGTGCCATTCAGCTAGACCTCAGTACTACCATGCTGGAGAAGGCCCACAAGACAGTATGGGTTAAGGATGGCCCCACTGTCATGTGAAATTTTCTGTGGAGACACAGGCTTTGTTGCTCAGCCATGTGCTTCTATAAGGGGAGCAAGAGGGCTGCTAACTGCAGAGGCAATGCAAGCTGCTATTTTTTATTTAATGCTAAGCTTCACTTAATTTTGAGTTTGTCTTCAATTGAAGTGTTATTTTTGCTCCCTGAACCTGTGTGTGTGTGTGTGTGTGTGTGTGTGTGTGTGTGTGTGTGTATAGAGGGTGTTGGTGTTTGTGTGTGCAGGTTTATGAGCACACCATTCACACAGAAAGCAGAGGTCAACCTTGATATCCTCCCTTACAACACTGTCCACCTTTGGTTTCTGTTTGAGATTTTTTGAGACTGTCTTTCAGTGGTATCTGCTATTAAGTGATAAAGCTAGACTGATGGTCAAGAGAGCTTCTGGAATCCTCCTGTCTCTGTCTCCCTAGAGCTGTAGTTACAGACACAGCCAACTTTTTACATGGTATAGGGGACCTGAGCTGGGTGGGGTCTTAATGTTTGCAACAAACACTTCACCAGCTGAGTCGCCAATAGGTAACAATTACAGTGGGCGCTAATACAAAATCTCTGGTGTCTAACTTCTCCCTAAGTAACTAACTTCCCTTGGTCTGTGTAACTACTCCCTCGGGGGAAGACGGAACACAGAGCAATCCCATGCTATAAATGAAGAAAGTGGGACATTAAACAATCTTGCCCAAGGTCACCAAGCTCCTAACTGACAAAACTATTGTAAGAACGCCTAAGCTATTGTCACCTAGCCAGTGACTGCACTCCCTTCTTACTAAATACTCTGGTCTTTAGTGACAAAGTTGAAAATAAAATAGAGCAGCCATCAAAATAATTTTCAAAGTAAAACCAGCACCATGGTTTTTTTTTTCCTTTGACTGTAGGTAGTACAAATGGAGTTTGCAAGCAGAATACTATTTTACTAAAATATACCAGGCTAACATGAAATAATCACATTTTTACACTGTAAAAATTAACTACGTGTGTGTGTGCACGCATGCATGCGTGTGCCTGCCTGCCTGCACCGGGCAAGTGCACTGTGTATATGTATGTACTGTGGGGCTTGGGTAAGTGTCCAAAGACACTTGTGAGAATTCTCTCCTTCCATCTTGTGAGTCTTGGAAATCAAAGTCATGTCGTCAGAGTTGGAAGCAGGTGCCTTCCCTGTCACAGGCATCTCTCCAGCCTCCATCGTCACATTTTAAACAAACATCTTGTGCTAAATTTTCTCGTGTAGTGAGTTGTTAAAGAAAGAGATTGGAGCATATGCACAGTCTATTCTTGGTCTGAGGGAGATAGCAGCAAGTGCATGAAGCTACAATGCTGGGACTTCTGTAGCGAGATGGAAATGAGACCAGCTCCATGGGAATTATATAAGGAATGCAGAAAAGAGAATATCGGTATGTAAGGGCGAGAAGATTGAAATTTATAAGGAAATGATTTGAAGACATTTCATTGTTATCTGTCTCTAAAGAAAATAAGATGAAAGAAAGTCTAAAATTATTGCACACGAAAATGAAAATCTGTTTCACCACTGACTATTACGAAAAGAGAAATGTCATAAAGGAGGCTGGGAAGCTACTGTCATGATGATTTTCAAAGAAATATTTATGGCTTTAGGAAAACCAAGCCCTGCTTTTAGAAGAGGATAAATCACACGATTAGGTATCAAAATTATTTATATTCCCATGGTTTCCTACCAAATGTTCTTTGTACTGAAACTTATTTGCAAAGTAATTACATTATTTTTTAATGTCAATTCTTGTATATTTGAGGTCCAACCCATGGTCATCATGCCCTCCCTAGACACAGTAGGAAGTGGGTGGAGAAGAAGCTAGACGAGAATGTAGACAGTCTGGCCCTTAGTATTAAAGTTGTCTCTGGATTTTTAATTATTACCTTTCTTCCCAAGAGGAGCTGTTGTCATCCTTAAGGAAAATTTTACAGAATCAAATGTTTCCTGCATTTAAGGCAACATTACAAGACTCCTTACACAGGAGTTGTTGCCGGCTCTTTTAGAGGAACCAGAGTCACATACAAGGTCAGTCCAACTAGAGGGAGATCCTTGGTAGTGACTAACAGAACAAGGGATGTGACAATAGCCAGGCAGCGGATTGCTTGCTGGCCCTGAGTGTCTGGCTCCTGACTTCATTCGTTATGTGTTAGGTCATATGATGGATGAACAGAATGGAAGGGACATCCTTTGAGTAGATCAAGGTCTCTACGTGCTGTATCAATGTGGTTTATGGATCACACCTGCAAGAGGTGCCCACATTGTGGTGCTGCATGGTAGTCCAGGGGAAGTAAAATGATTAACCCTTGGCTGTGATCTAAGAGCAAATTTAACATAGCAATGTGATCATGTTCAATGCCCTCGTATGCAGCTCCTCCATTTCAACTGAGAATGTGCGGTGGCTGTGACTCTGTTGATAGAGTCCTTGTTCAGCAGTCGTGAAGCCCTGGATGCCATCCCAACAACACCTAAACCAGGCCTGGCGCACATGGCTGTAATCTCATCACTCTGGAGGGGAGGGCAGGAAGATCAAGATTTCAGCATCCTCTTTGGCTACAGAGCAAGTTCAAGGCCTCCCTGTAATATAAAGGACCCTTTTCCCTGCCCCTCAAGCCACACTCACCTTGATTGCTTTATTAGTAGAAAAGCATCAGCAACATGGCTCAGTAGGTAAAGGTGATTGCTACCAAGTCTCAAACCTGAGTTCCATAGATAAGGAGAGAATCTCCTCCTACAAGTTGTCTTCTGACCTCCACATGTGCACTGTGGCAGGCACATATTCCTCTCTGCACTGCACACAAAGCAACTTAAGGGAAAAATAAGATGAGTGCTAGAATGAGGTCATTAGATAGATAGATAGATAGATAGATAGATAGATAGATAGATAGATAGATAGATAGACAGACAGACAGATAGATAGATAGATGATAGATAGATAGATGATAGATAGATAGATAGATAGATAGATAGATAGATAGATAGATAGATAATAAATGGTAGACAGATGTTAGAGATAGACAGACAGATAAATGCATGGATAGACAGATAAATGCATGGATAGATAGAGAGATACACAGACAGACAGATGAATGCATGGATAGATGGAAAGATGGATAGATAGAAGATAGATAGATAGAATATAGATAGAGATGATAGAAGATGAATAGATAGATAGATGATAGATAGATAGATAGATAGATAGATAGATAGATAGATAGATAGAGATACATACACACACACATAGATATATACACATGTACTCCTCCTCTATGTATCCCAGTTACCACATGGTAGAACTTTGAGTTGCCATTTCAAAAGAGACTGATTACTTCATAACATTGATGACCTGAGTCATCATCTAGAACCTACAGTGGAAGGGGAGACGTGACTCCCAGATGTCAGTTGTTATCTTCTGACTTCCACGTGTGTCAGCTGATATGCTTTCTTCCTGCCTCCTCCATCACCCTCTCCCTCCCTCTGTCCCCAATAATAATAAATAAATAAGGAAAACTATCAATTTGAGTTGTTCTTCCCAAGGACCCAGATTTAGGTTCCAGAAACTACATGATGCTCACAACCCTTTAACTTCTTTTCTAGAGGATTCAGTGTCCCCTTCTGAACTCTATGGATACCAGGCATGTACTTGGTGCAGCATATTCATACATATAGACAAAACACTCATACATATAAAATAAAAATAAATAAAACTAGGCATGGTAGCACATGTTCTTATGAGGCAGAGCCAGGCAGATCTCTGTGAGCTTAAGTCTAGCATGTTCTATACAGCAAGTTCCAGGCCAGCCAGAGGTGCACAGTGAGACCCTATCTCAAAATAATAAAATAAAATAAGTGATTAACTTTACAGTCCCAGGAAATGTATGTTCTGTTTTCTTGGTTGGAACATTCATACCCTAGCAGCCCAGAAATGACACTCTTGTTTCAGAAACCGTGTCATTGCTGATTTCTCTTGTGTTCTCTATCCCAAATACCTTTGTACATATGATACATCCATGGGCTTTCTCCAGAGGCACAGTCAGCTTATATTGCCACAGCTTGGTTTGTGTGTTCAGCGTCTTCACAGATCTCCTAAGGATACATAAACTATGAGACACTCATGGTAGTAATCCAGCCATCTTTCAGTAAGAATGACTGATGCCAAAAGACTATGGGTCATCACCCTAAGTACGTGGAGTGTTTTCGTTTGCTCTTAAATACTTGAGGAGATTCCCACATGGGTCCCAAGCTCTGGTTTCAGCTCTTGTGTTTAGTCTAGCATGGAAGTGGAGGCTGGGCAAATACACACTACTCTAAATACTTTTGTGTTCTATAGCTGTTGGTCGTGTTCTAGTTTAAACAGTTGTCAAGGATTAGGATTTCAATGTTTTGGTTTTGAGATTTTTAATGGTCTGTAGGAAAGTAAATCAAATGGAAACATCCTCTCCAGTTTAAGAAGTTGAGCAGAGGGTGGGAACTAATGTTCTCTGTGGTTTTGGCTGGCCCTAAGCCCGCACTGGTTTACTGGTTCGTGGCTTCTGAGTTGCTTTATCTTGTGTTAACTCACATACAATGTAATTGCCATAGTTTTTTCCATTTATTCTTGCCGAGATTATCTGTCTGACTCAGATAACTCCATGGTTAGCTGTACAAAAAAGATCATGTCTGCCTATGGTCTTAGAAGGATGGCTAGGGTACTCTGATTCCCTGTTGTCTTTCCCCCTGGATTACATGGACATCTTTCTGTCTTATTCAAAGACAACAACAAAGGATATTTTGTGGCAAAAGGTTAAAGGTTCTGATGACACATTCCCTGCCCTTTAGTCCCTTTGTGCCCTGTTACCTAATGATCTATTGCTGTGTTCACCTCTCCCACCTTGAGAAAACTATTTTACACTTCACCCCCCCTATGATGTCATTTGTTTATCTCCCCAAGCACACACAACTTTCAGCCACTGCGATCTTTCTTGACATTTGTAATTAATCCTTTTCTACATTAACATATAGTTGGAGAAGAAATGAACTGTGGTCTCTACTAAGTAATAGGGAATGTGTACACTAACACTAAAACTTTGGATGTAATCATATTTTGCCATCATTGTTTTATAATGCAACGATGTTATTGATTTTTAAAATTAAACTTGTTTATTCTCTCTCCCTTCCCCACCACCTCTGTGTGTGTGTGTCTCAGTGTGTGTATATATGTATGTTTATGGATAAATGAGTATGTCTGTGCCAGATCATGTATGTGGAGGTCAGAAAAGAGCTTCCAGGGCTTGGTTCTCTCCTTGTAACATGTGGGTCTCTGGACAAAAGCCAGGGCATCAAGCTTGTTGCAAGTGGAGTCATCTGCTGAGCTATCTCACTGATTCTAAGGTTATGTCTCATCTTACTACAAGTGACCTAAGGGGATATTGAGGACATACTGTTAATTCAGCCCTTCTTCTCTTCAGCTCATTATAGAAGGATTTGAAGGCTGACTTTTAGTTTCATGTATGTATATATGTATGTGTACAAACAAGTGTTCTGAATTCTGAGTTCATTGCAAACTGACATTCACTGGCACCGTTTTTCTACAAGTGTTGGCTGAGAATACGTCACAAAATAAAAATTTATTGAAACAAGGTGTCAGGTGACTTTTCAATTATACTTTAATAGCTTAATAAATGGGGTGACATAACAATCTAGCAACCTCTGTGTCATAGTCTTAATTAAAGATTGTGTGTGTATATTGTATCTGTGTATATATACAAATATATAGTGTGTATAACAGTAAAATTGCTGTAAGATATATTCACATCTTTACCTCTTGTGATGATTAGTTTTAATTGTGTCCTATTGACCAACTCAGACACTCAACCTTGTGGACTAAATACTTACTGGATTTTTGACCTTCCATTGGTAGACAGCCATCGCAGGACTAGCTGGGCCACAGTGGTGGGCTGTAATCTGGGCTCATAGGCCAAATAAAGTCTTTCCCCTTCAAGTCGCTTTCGCTGGGGTACATTGTCACAGCGACAGAAACAAAGCTTGGACAATAGTACTAGGAAAATTGTACACATGAAACCACGATAGAAATGTTCATTTTGTTTCATGTTCTCCTTCACCGACATCACTTAATCAGATTTAATTTCCTTGCTTATCTAGCAAGGGTAAACTTTAAATTTGATTGTGGCCTAAATTGTGCTTTCATGGTTGCCTATGAAATTAGGACATTTTTCTTTTTTTGTTTTTAACTTTTGCTTTCTTCTCTAGTGAAATTGCTGTGCATAACTTTGGGCTAATTGACATTCAGATTGTGTTTTCTAAGAATTGATATAAGAACTTTCTGTATTCTTGTTCTCGCTATTTTTGCTGATCATTTGATGAAAACCTTTGAGTCATAGCTGCTTTTGTCTCATTTCTTTACCGTGCTCGGTTCAGCCAAGTCCTGTGTATCTTTTTCTTTCTGTCTGATGTGGGGGATTTGGGAAAGAAATGTTTACTACCTGTGTTCATGACGAATTCTTCTGTCTTTATTTCTAATAGTTTAAAATTTTGTCTCCTTAACCTCTCAAAAGTTAGTTTTGTGTTTGTTGTGAGGTAAGGATGTGATCCATGCAGAATGCCTTTTTCTTTCATGGATATTTCTATTTAATGACTTCTCTCTCTCCAGCCTGAGATGCCTACTCAGCCGTAAGTTACTTTTATGTCAAGGAGTAGTCGGCTTCTGGCCTCCTTTTCTTACGTTGGTGCTGTAATCACTGCTGCCTTCGTCTCTACATTGTGAAAATAAAACCTGATAATATTTTAAGTATTTCATCCCACTCTATTTTTCAGGATAGAATCAATGGTTCCAGTACATTTCTATTGTATTTGTTTTAGATGCCATATTTTTAATTCAACCAAAGAGAGAAAGAGGGGGAGAGAGAGAGAGAGAGAGAGAGAGAGAGAGAGAGAGAGGTCAGAAAGGAAAAGAAAGACTCAAACATACTGTTCTGAGTTTTGGGCATTACAGTAGGTCTTTATATCAACTTGGGGGGAATGTCTTTGTTCTAGCATTGAGTCATTTTATTTGTGAATAAAAAATGGTGTTCATTAATTTTGATTGTAAGTATTTTACAAGTTTTCCTATAAAAACTGAAGTGAGAAGAACATATTTGCTAAACCCTCACCCAACCTCAGGCTAAAACTGAGGTCAGTCAGGTATGCATAGTACTGTAGGGAAACCATAATTCACCTGCCATTCTGTAACCTCAGTAGCTAGCCCACATTTTTGTAAAAGGCTCATACATTTTCCAGTTTATCACTATTCACTGCACCTGTATCAAGGAAAAGTGCCCAGCTTGTAGTTTTACCTGTATAAACCCCTGCTTGGCCATCACAGACCACCTCTTTAGACTTGTAGTCACAAAAGCGCATGCTCCAAGCCGGGTCTGTGCAGCTCAATGAAAACAGCATATTCCTGAGTAGCTCATCCTGCTCGCCTTCTCTTAGGTGAAAACAGGTCAGCTACAACAACAACCTTGCAGATGGGCTTGGGTGTGGCTCAATGGCAGAGCATTTGCTCATCACACATGAGTCTCACATTTCTTCCCAGTACCCATCTCTCCTAAAAAGCCTTGCTTGCCAAAGGATACAGTCAACAAGAAAAAACAGCAGCCTACAGAATGGGAAAAGATCTTCACCAACCCCACATCAGACAGAGGGCTGATCTCCAAAATATACAAAGAACTTAAGAAATTGGTCATCAAAAAAAACAAATAATCCAATTTAAAAAAAATGGAGTATAGATCTAAACTGAGACCTCTCAAGAGAGGAATCTAAAATGGCTGAAAAACACTTAAGAAAATGCTCAACACCCTTAGCCATCAGAGAAATGCAAATCAAAACTCTGAGATATTATACCTGTAAGAATGCCCAAGATCAAAAACACTGATGACAACTTATGCTGGAGAGGATGTTGGGTAAAGGGAACACTCCTGCATTGCTGGTGGGAGTGCAAATTGATACTGCCCCTTTGGATTTCAATATGGTGATTTTTCAGAAAATTAGGAAACAACCTTCCTCAAGACCCAGCAATATGACTTTTAGGTATATATCCAAAGGATGCTCAATTGTACCACATGTGCTTAACTATGTTCATAGCAGCATTGTTTGTCATAACCAGAACCTGGAAACAACCTAAATGCCCCTCAACAAAAGAATGGATGAGGAAAATGTGGTACATTTACACAATAGAGTATACACAGCAGAAAAAAATAATAACATCTTGAAATTTGCAGGCAAATGGATGGATCTAGAAACCATCATATTGAATGAGGTAACCCAG
This sequence comes from Arvicola amphibius, assembly GCF_903992535.2. Lineage (NCBI taxonomy): Eukaryota > Metazoa > Chordata > Mammalia > Rodentia > Cricetidae > Arvicola > Arvicola amphibius. The sequence goes on along the minus strand of NC_052052.2, from coordinate 97,072,147 downwards.
ACTCAGAAAGACAAATATAATACGTACTCATCAGTGACTTTTAGACATAAAGTAAAGAAATCCAGCCTACAACTCACAATCCCAGAGAACCTAGACAACAATGAGGACCCTAAGAGAGACATACATGGATCTAATGTACATGGAAAGTAGAAAAAGACAAGATCTCCTGAGTAAATTGAGAGCATGGGGACCATGAGAAAGGGTTGAAGGAGAGGGGAGAGGGAGGGAAGCAAGAAGAATGTAGAGCGCAATAAAATCAATAAAAAAGAGCCCTGCTTACATTTTTTAGATTTTTTAACTTGATCTGTTTCTTTTTAATGTTGTTTGTTTTTATATCCTTTTATTTGTCAATATTTGTAATCTTATTAAGTGCTCAAAACTTTTCTGTAGATTTTAAGTTTTCTGTCAAGTCACAGATATGTGTGGATAATGAAATCCTTGCTCAGGTTTAGTTTTATCTCATCTAAGTGCACTGGCTGCAGCTGATAATGTGATATTGCCTACACATGGCATGCTTGGTTTAACGAGCCCTTAGCGAGACTTTAAAAACATGTTCACTTTTACCCTTTAGTATATAATACTTGAGTTGTGCTCTCTGTAGACACACTGAGTTGAGGTAGGGAAGCATTTTTCTATTCAAAACTACTTTATTTTAAAAGGTGTCAATATTAAATCATATTAAGTTTCTATCTTTGTACCTTTCCGAAGATTGCTATGAGCATGTGTGGTGGTGGGGGTGGGGTAAGCAGGTGTTCCCCAGTACATGTGAGTGTGGAGACCAGAGATTGCCTTTGGGAACCTCACCCCCACCCATTACTTCCTGAGACAAGGTCTCTTGGTGAAAATGGAGCTCATCACTCTTGCTAGACTGGCTGGCTTGTGAGCCCTTGGTATCCACTCATTCCCCCTCCCCCCACCTACAGGGTTAAATCTGAATTTACCTCATCTGCAGTTAGAAGTTATCCTCTATTTTATAATTGTAGTCACAGGTCACATAACAGTTCAGTCAGCAGCAGGCTACATATCCCACAGTGGACCCCTAAGATTATAGACAAGCTGACTTCCTTGTGACATTGTAACCATGATATTGCCATATTCCAGGCATTATGTGAGGGATAATACATGGGAACATTGTGCTGCCACTCATACCAAGGTGTATTACAAACACTGTGTATAGTAAATACACCACAGAATGTGATAACACTGACCACAAATGGCTGTTGTTTACTTACTAGATTATACTTCTTATTGCTAACGTAGCTCAGACTCCTGCCTATTGAAGAAAGAGCTTGCTGTGAAATACAGTTTAGTTTTATGCTTGCTCCATCCTCACATATATCACATTTACTGTGCTCCTAGATTGTGTCAGGAGGCCTCATAGACTGACTGACATAGTGTGGCACAAAGGAACCCCAGAAGGAAGTCAACGTTGTCAGCAAGACAACTTGTACATTTGCAAAAAAAAAAAAATGTGTAATAGCTCACACCTTGTTAGCTTGTAAGCCAGCCATGGAAGGTGGTTGAGTTTTAATCCTGAAGCTGGGTGATGATGGCATCTCACCCCACTGGTGGGAGCTCTACTTCATAGTCTAAGTTGATTGGTTAATTCATAATTAGAGCCCAAAGGGAAGGATGTGATTGAGTTAAGCCAAAAGAATGTCTGTTAGTCAAGAATAATCTTGCAAGAACACAGGAAAAGTATCTGTCATTTATACCACCCAGCCGTCTTGCTGGAATTGCGTTGCTATGTCATAGAATGACAAGTGCATCTAAGACCCTAAAGGCATAGGTGCTCACTGGTGCTGGTAAAGAGTAGAGACTGTAACTCTAGCTCGGAGGTAGAGGGTTTGACTGGCATTCATACGGCCCTGGTTTAATCCCCACATTTCAAAAAGAAAGAAAAGGTCTTTCTCTTCCAAGCACTAGATGTAATGAGGTAATGTATCTAAAGTTTATAATTAGCATTTATATGAAGTTTTTAATTTAAGGATTATATAAATACTACATGCAGAATTTGTTTCAAAGTTTGACACTTTCCAGCCTCTGCTCCTTTTTCCTCTGAAATTAAAACTATCATATTTAATCAGTTTTCTTAAATTTAATAGCTTAGAGTTTCTTGAAACATAAATACCATGGCAGTACAAAGTATGTTACAGTGCAAATGTCAATAAGAATTATGGAGGAATTCATAGAAAGCTTTTGTAGTTTTGAACTTTCTCTGAAGACATATAGCATGTTGTATATAGAATAACCTTTATAGAATGTAAAAAAGAAGAAGATTGTAGGGCATCAGATAAAGCCAGTGTCTTGTGGGTAGATTTTTCTAATTGGTAATAGAAGTTAGGAGAATGTTTTTCACATGTTGTGATTTTTATGGTAAACAAAATGTAGTACCCTGTTTTGAATGTCAACTTTATTCAAGATTTTTCAGGAAAACAAGACCATTCTAACTATTTCAGAGAGGAAAGGAAAAATGAAGTGGCAAAACAATAAGGGACTGAAGGGACAAAGTCAGGCAAAGACCTCAGTTCTTATGTGCCAGAAGCCTTTGAAGATCTAAGATGGAGGAACTGCTATTAACTGATACTGATCATTACAGCTCCCTGAACCTCTCCGGGGCTGGTTCTCAGGGCATAACTGAAAGAAACTTCTCCCTAGCGTTTTGGTCCTTAAAGCACTTCATATTGTTAAAAATTGCTGAACACCCTAAAAAACTTTTGTTTCTATACACTGTATCTCTTGATATTTATTACATTAAAAATAAAAAGAAATGTTGGAGTCTTAAGACTCCACAAGCAGACATTCCCTCAGCCATGAGATTAAGAAGTTCATTGCAGGTCAGTTGTAGCTTTGGGAAAATTCCACTATGTGATCATGAGGGACTGGGTATAGAAACAGGTCAGTGATGTGTTAGTACAGTCATAATAGGTGACCTTGTTATATTCCTAAAAGGGTCTCAGTTACTTCTAGGGGTTTCTAAATCAGCCTTAAGTACTTCTGGTCTAATGCAACTGAGGAGTCCCTTGTCTCTTGGTGCCCACGTGCCTCCCTTCTGCTGGAGATGGGGCAATAATTTGGCTTCTATGTCTCACACACGGCCGTACTCACTGAGCTGTCCAACCAGAGCCCAACTGGCAGAGATTCTGTAGGTATAGAGTGTCCCAGGCATGCATGGGCTGTAATATACAGAAAAATATGAGGCCAATAGAAGCACCGTTCTGATCTGGCAATGAATAAGCCAGTGCACCTAATCAAACATTTATGAAAATCTGCCCAGTTGATGATTCTGCATAGACACAGAGTGAAAAGTATCATGTTATTTCCTAACTCCATACCTCTTTCCAATAACCGCCTCTGCCTTCCAGCCAAGAACAGGAAAACAAATAAGAACCAACTTCATCTTTGGCTACTTTCTCCCAAAATTTTCAGTATATTTATCCTAAAGTTTGTGCATGCAAGCACACACACACACACACACACACACACACACACACACACCAGAATTTCTGGCATCTGCTTAGAGGCTGGCTTGGTTCTCTTCATAGGATTCCTGGTATCAGGGAACTTAGAATATTTGAATGTTCCCTGTGGACCCGGCCTTGGGAAGAAAACTACTTAAGTATTACCCAAATGTGTAGAGTGATGTTTAGATAAGTTTTAAACAGTGTGAGTTTAATAAAGCGAGGACTTTGTAAGTAACTATTATAACTTCTACAAGGAATATAGTCATTTAGCTTTCGAGGCAAGGTCTTACTGTCTAGTCCTGACTGACTTGAAACTCTTCATGTAGACTAGGCTGACTTCAAACTCACAATGCTTCACCTGTCTCTGCCTCCCACGTGATAGGATTAAAGGTCACACCTCTATGCAGGCCTGAGACTGTTTTAAAAGATAAATATTACTAGGTATGCATGATCTACATTGAAAGATAAATAAGACAGATGATGAATTTACTTATATTTTATGAACAGTATCGTTAGTTGTCTGGTAAGCACTTTTCTATGTGAGAGTTTAGAAACTTCTGTTTAATTTCAATTTTCAGTAAAATCTTAGAAGTCATTTCAAGTATACTTTGGCAACACATCAGTTTTGACAGGAAAGTATAAACTTGAGCCTTCTCGCATGATTTTGTCTTGTGGTGCAAATCTGAGAACAGCATTTTTGTTTTTTCTTGAGTGAAAAGCACGTTCAAAACTCCTCCCTTTAGCCTTCCTATTGTCATATTCTCTTCCCTGCTCTCTACTGACAGGTTTGTAAAAAATAAGAAAGCACTTAGGTCTTATTGATTCTTTGACTTGTTTGTGAATTACCCTTTAATTATATGTGATCCATAATTAAAGGTGCTTTTGCGTACAGAATATAGTTGACTTCTTTAAACCTCAAAATGTGAAGAAAAGAAGCAGAGATTCTCATATATACACAGTCTTCCTAAGTTCCCTCTCCACGTGGATGTACAACCCAAATGAGCTTATACAACTGAACAAAAATAAATCATGTTTATTTTTTTCCATCTGCACTATAGAAAGAGAATGTGCAGAAGTAAACGTTCAGAAGCAGGCATTTGCCAGAGATTAGCACACATGCCTGAATATAAGATGAGCTGCTTTTCCCTCATGAAAGGTGTTCTTTAGAAAAGAGAGAGTTAGCCTACCCTTGAACCTTCACCAGTCTCTAGTGGTAAAAGGAGAACATAGTCTCAGTTACTGTGTGCTGTTTACCAAAGATGACATTGGCTAAACGATCTCAATCAATCTTGCTTTCATGTGTTTATGTAAGTCACCTGGCAAATTTATCTCAAACACTTAAGTAGAGATTTAGCATTCATTTCTGGGAATATGGGCTCACAATGGTAAACACCAAGTATTATGGTAAACTCAACATTATTCAAGCAAGCAATAGTCTCAACAAGTTGGATGGAAGTGTCTTTTAGAAATGGTTTGGATAGCCTAGTATCTCTACTAGCGTCCACAAAGGGGTAGAAGCAATTGCAGAATGTTCCTTTGTAAAGTAGTGTTTACACAATATGACATTTAAATGGTTTGTATTTGAATTTTAAGGAGACATGTACTCTGGGACATGTAATATCGTTCGTGATAACAATTCTAGATGATCACTGGTCTGTCCCAGTAAGACTTCCTTTCTGAGTGACTCTTCTCTAAGAGGGACTTGGTGTTGCAGGCTTCGTCTTCTGACCCCTCCATGTTTAACACCCAGCCTTCAGAGCTGCCTTAAGAGAAGGGACAGGACAAAGGAACAATTCCTCTGCTCTTCTTCTGTTGCCAGGCTGAAAGATGATGGGTAGCAATTTCAGGTGGTGGGTGGCTAAATTCCAGTCATTTGGACTAAACTTCGCTACAAGGAAAGCTAAAACAACTTAACATCTGTAGCCCAAGGAGGAAAACAGAGTTAGTAAGCAGGCAATGTCTCTACCACAGCATCTTCAACCATATTAATTTGTTGTCATTGTTGTTGTTTTTCAAGACACCGTGACCACAGCAACTCTTATAAAGGAAAACATTTAATTGGGGCTGGCTTAAAGTTCAGAAGGTTATCATTATCATCATGGCAGGATGGGGTACTGGAGAAGTAGCTGAGAGTTCTACATCTGGATCGGCAGGCAGCAAGAAAAGAGAACGATGTCGGGCCTGACTTGGGCTTCTGAAACCCCAGTAACACACTTCCCCCAAAAAAGACCACACCTCCCAATAGTGCCACTCCCTATGAGCCTACGGGGGCCAGGTTCATTCGAACCATGACAGCCAGCAACCAGTTTAACCCACCTTACTTTGTTGGTGAAACAATGCCCAAATTTGTCCATTGGCAGCAAAGTTTCCACAGCTGGTGAATGGCAACTGGGTCCCTGAGGTCCCAGGCCCACCTGAGCTCTGCTTGTGTTTATCCTGCTGCTGGTAGTGATCCAGTGTTAAAGTGGCTTCATGTGTACTCTACAGCCACCAAGAAAGGCCATGGTTCCTCTTCTTGGCTGGCACCCTGTGCCCTCTGCCAACCCATTCTGGGTTATAAAGACAGAGATTTGCTGGGCTATCGATTTTTGATGCAGGTTCTCTTCTCTCTGGGCCTGGTGGTGTGCTTGAATATTTTTTATTTTTCTCTTCAGATTTTTTTTCTCTTGATCTAATGATACCTAAGAACTCATGTACTATCTGTGACCATCGCTTTGTCTTTTCTAGTGAGAATATGAATAGAACTCTACCAAATCTAGCACATGCCAGATTAAACACTTGAGATGTGATGTGGCCAAGCACTGGATAGAATTAACTAGAAAGGCATGTGAATTGGTGGTGAAGTAGAGTGTCAGGGAGGAAAACCTTCTTTACCTTCTGAGGTTAGTGGAGAATGGTCTCTGAGTTAAATTAACAAAACACAGATGAATAGGGAAGAAGAGGAGTTCACCAAAAAGAAGTGCAACTTGGGCTTGAGAGATGTAAAGCATCTCTACTGGTAAAGCCCTTGCCATGCAGTTATGAGGACCAGCATTTAGTTTACCGGCAACCAGCAACCAGGTAAATGCCAGACAAGCAAGGTGCACTTGTAAACCAAGCACAAGGTCGTCAGGGACAGAGGAGCCCCACAGTGAGCTGCATTTCTACACAAGCCACTTAGAGAGTGATTGAGGAAAACATGTGATGCCAATATCAGGTCCCCACATGCATTTGCTCACATACATGAGAATACATGTGTTCGTGCCCAACACTCCCAAGAAAACATAAAATGCAAAAAGTGATATAGTTAGGAGCTTAGATGCCATTTTTAGCAAAGGAACTAAACTTAAACTTTAAGATAGGATGCATTGTAGAGTGGTCCCTTGGAAACACTTGGGGAGCCTAATGAAAGGTGAGAGGTGTCTTAGCTAGGTGTCCATTTGCATTCTCAGTGTCAGCTTTTCATAGCCAGTGACTGGAATCGGAGGGAGGGAGGGGAGGAACCAGGAATCATTCAGTGGCCTGGGTCCTAGTGTCGGTCAAATGAGGGGATGACAGAGATCTCTTCTGATTGGGTTTCATTTGGCTTCAGCTTAAAATAATCTTAATGCCAAAGTGACTTTGGAGCGACATGGGCCAATCCCTTCAAGGCGTACTCAGATAGCTGCTCGCTCACTTCAGTCATCCTTAGTTGCTTTCCTCTGGATGCTTACATCCCCCAAACCCACCACCACATTCAAATCATGTTCTGAGTATCTCCTCAGATGATCCTGCTGGAAATCAGGATCTTGGGGGATTAGGTGTGTTAAGTTATAAAGGAACTTGATTATTTATCTAGGCAGCTTCTGTTGTTCTCTGCATAAGGTAAGATGTCTTGTTTGATTCTTGGCTGAAATGAAGATAGATCTTTCCTTCCTTTCTTTCCTCCTGTTTTCCTGTTTTCCTTGTCTTTCAGGAACCAGGAATAAGTGCCTATCCTCGGAAGGACTATTATCTAATTGGAGGGAAAAGGTTATACAGAGCCTTTAAACTGGATTGAGGACAGCAGAGTGTTATATCAGAGGCAGTGAACTAGAGTGACATGATTCGATTTTTATCCTGAGAGCATCCAAAGAAGAAAAAAATGGAAGAGAAGCCCTTGGTGCTTATGAGGCAGGCCCACCATTAGAAGCCAGTGTTGAAACCCAACAGTGAATCAGATGGCAGTCCTGACCCAGAATATCTGCTTTAGCCATGGATCCAGCTTTATAACCAGCCAGATGGGGCTAAGGCCAGCAGGATGGAGTTTGGGTTTTGTGGACATCTGTTGTCATCCTAGTAATCCCCCATTGCCTCTCTGTGTTTTCTCTCCTCCCTTCTTCTCTTTCTCTAGTTTATATTTCTCAACCACTCAAGAAAATCATTATCTATTTTGCTGTTCTCTAGCATTGCTGAGGCATTATTGACCATTGAAAATCGTATTTATCGTGTTGAATGTGGCGCTTTGCTCTATGTAGGCATTGTTTACAAAGGAAGTAGTACAACTTGTTTTATTTTCAAAGTACATTCAAGCTGTTCTCATAATTCCTTCTACAATGTTCTGTGATTAGAAAGGTAGTCCTCCGAATGTGACAGGCAAACAGAGACAATAGGAGAGGGCAGAAAGGGCCTGTGTTTGGTAGATACACACCTGCTTTGAAACTGGCTCTGTGTTCACAATGCAGCTGAGTAATACGATCAGTCTCTTTGTGCAGAAAATGTGACCATAGCTCTCCAGGAAATAAGGGAGACAATTAAAGAGACAATTATACCTAGAAGTGAAACTTAGGGGCTCCACGATTCCATTCTTTTTCTATTTGATTTTATTGGATTTGGGAGATGCATGTTATCTGATCACGGTGTATTATGTGCATTTTCACAGCTCCAGCACACAGCTTGAGTCATAGATACTATGTTTAGAGGGGGGTCAAAGAGTCTGTGCAATAAACGCCAAGTTACTAAACTCTGACAGCAGAAAAATGTCCTTTCCAGGTTAGAGCCACCAACAGGAAGTCATCACTTTACTAAGAACAGGAGGTTTCTAGTCAGGTTGGCTCTGTGAATAAGGTGGATTCTGCCCAGGAGGGTAATCAGGGAGAGGACAGCAGGAGCCCAGAGGAATTTCTGAGCCCATTGTGCCTCTCTGCGGGGTCTTGACTGCTGTTTACTTCTTGGTTTTTTTTTTTTTTTGTTTGGTTTTTTTTTTTGTTGTTTTTTTTGTTGTTGTTGTTGTTGTTGCCTGAACAACTCAAGAGGAAAGCATAGGCTTTTCCGGGTCATCTGAAAGGGCATTAACTCATCTGAGCAAATGCTGCTCTCTCAAGGAGAAAAATCTCTTTATACCTCTTCTCCCAGGGCCCCTCAGCATATCATCATAATTGTGTTCTGCTTCCTGTCTGGCACAGAGATGATTCTGTTTGTGTATGCCCCTCATTAGCCCATCCCCTGCAACCCGACTTTCTTCTCATCCTTGCTGCTCTTAAGTGCATTTGCTGTGGTCTGCCATGGCCTACTTTGATCTGTTCTTGTCCCTTTTACTTCATAGGTAAAAATTATAATCCCCCAGTGCTGCAATTAGAAAGCGGTGTTTGTGGGAGGTGATGGTTGTGGGAATAGAGCCCTTATAAATGGGATTAGCACCTTCATAAAAGTCCCCCATCCCCGGGAACTCTTTTCCAGTCTACCCTGTGAAGGCAGAGAAGGGAGGCCCCTTGCCGAATCTGCAAATCCCCAGCACACTGGCCCTAGATTTCATTGGCCCACGCTTTAAGCCGGTACATTTTTGTTATTTAAATCACCCAGCATGGGATCATTTGATATAGCAGCTTTAGCCACCGAACACAGGCACCCACGGAAGAACCTTTAAGCGGGCTTCAGGACCTAACTGTCCTAGGTTTTGTTTTCAATGTTGTTTGTGCTCATAGATTATATTCTCTAGAGTTGCCAAAAGAACACACTGTGAACTCAGGTGATGGTCTCATTTCTCTTAAAAGCAAAAGAAGCTAGTACTGGTTTCTTCTGAAGGCCAAGAGTAGAGAGTCTCATTGGGCCTTTCTGGTTTGCCTCTGAGTGGTCATTTCTTCCTTTTGCCTTCATAGTGTCTTCCTTTTATATATGTCCCTGGTGTTCAGATTGCCTCTTTTCTCAATGTTCTCCATTGTTCTGGGACCCATGACTCATTTGAACTTGATGACCAACCTGTATGTGGTAGTTGTTCTTATCGGCTCTGTGCCGGGATGCCTGCCACAAACAATGTAAGAGTGCAAAGCTTTACTCTGGTTCATGGTTTCAGAGGGTTCAGCTCATGGCCTTGGTCCCATGTGCCTGGGCAGAAGAATATCATGGTGGCAGGAACGTGTAAAAGAAGAGAGATGCTTTCTGATGGCAGAAAGGAAGCCAAGAGTGCTCCAGGAAAGACCCACAGTGATAGACACCCAAGAACCCATCCTCGGTGACCTGCTTCTTCCTGTTACACCCTACTCCTAAAGTCTCAGAACCTCCTAAGAAAGCGACCCTGCACTGAACATATGAGCCCCTGGAGAAGAGTTCATACTTAAACCATAACACACTATAAATATCCCTCTCTAAGGGGCATCAGAACTTTGTGGGAAACAGCTCAATGTATGATTGACATTTTTTCTCAAAGAAAGATGATGGTATACTTCCTTCGATTTATGTATATTTATAACTGTAATAGCTTATATTTTATTTTGTAAATAAAGCATAGTTATTGTTTCTGTTGAGGATGATGGAGTGGGTTGAAGTCCATACTCTAAAGCTTAGGAGTCTGGCTCAGGAACAGAGAACTTGTCTGGCATAAATCAGCCCTTGGGTTTGATCCCCAGCCTCTCCTCCAAAACCAAAATCTATATTGTGCTATTGATTCATATGGTCTTCAAGTATTTAATAGTTGATTACATTTTCTGTTTACTTTAACACATATTTTCATGAAGAGCTTGCCATGGCTAACACTTTTCTAAGCACTTTACAGATTCTTTAATATTTGTAACAACTTCAGGAAATAAATACTAGTAGTATCTTGGTTTAGGGGCAAGGAGTGTTATTGCTTAAAGCTACATGACTAGTAAGAAAAGAACCAGGACTTGAATTTATGTCCTGATTACAGTGTGATTCTTTTTTTTTATACCCTCTATACTCCTCAGGTTTTGCTAATTGGTAATGTAATCACCACTTATCAAAGCTTGATATGGTGAAGAAACAAGACCAGGATGTGACTCAGTGGCAGAATGTTTCATACCTAGTATGTCTGAGACTAGAGTAGGCGGAAATGGCTCCCTTGCTGTTCCTGTAGAGAAAGGATCAAAGGACATGCTGGCTGCAGTATTACGGAAAAATTGGAGTGTGTAGAATTGTCAATTGGGGGTAGAAAACAGTAAATAATGGCATAATAAAGACACGTGAAAAAGTGGGTTTTAAAAATTACTATTTTGGGTCTTTGTATAGTTGTTTTGTCCTTTGTTTTCTAGAAGGGTGAAAAGCTCTTGTTGAGAGAGTCACTTTACTGTTTTGATTTCATTTTGTCAGTGTCTGTTGCTGGTGGTTATAAAGCAAAGCAAACTCATCTGCCTTTTCTTTGACAGACGTATACCACGGATGACAACAGGTCTCCTCCGCATATGCCCCTCGATATCTTTGCTAAAAACTAATGCTTCCATATCATTCTGTGATCCTTCAGCTCAGCATTAAAGCTTTATTGGACATTTGACCCATCTGATGCCTCTTGGGAGGAAGAGGCACTGGTGGAGCAGCTGCCACCCTGAGAACTGGTATAAATCACTGATGGCGAATCTGGAGCTCTGCAGTTTACCTCATGAAGTATCAGCTGAACCAAATTATAGCACTCAGTATTAAAGGGAGCGTGCACCTGAAGGAAGAACCCTCAGTTTCCGTTCCCCCTTTATGGACTTTCCAATATGGATGGCTCAGAATCAAAGAGCATGCATGCCCTCCTCTAAGAACAAACCAACAAGGCATGCTTTTCATCCAATATCCAGGCTGTTTCTAGAGCTCTCTGAGCAAGCTGCAACATGAGGTAGCGCTGCCAGCATAAATATGAATGAGACAGTTGGTGTCCTCAGCATGCCTCTTTCGGAAGGAAGACAAAGACTCAAGATTCCCAAGGGGTGGGAATAATTTATAAGAAGAGCATCAGGGAGCTCTGTAGGAGGGGTGGGAGCAGGGGTGGGAGCACAGCTGAGCTGAGGAGAGCAGCTAAGGCTGAGAAGTCTTGAAAAGGGGCGGCTTTACATAAGAAAGAACAAGAGCTAGGCTGGGCAGCGGTGGTGCACACCTTTAATTCCAGCACTTGGGAGGCAGAGGCAGGGGGATCTCTGTGGGTCTGAGGCCAGCCTGGTCTACAAGAGCTAGTTCCAGGATAGCTAGGACTATTACACCCTGTCTTGAAAAACCAAAAAAAAAAAAAAAAAAAAAAAAAAAAAAAAAACCCAAGAGCTGGAGTGGGTGGGGAATCCATTTTAGATGCGACATAAGGCACAGATCGACCTAGGGGGCAGGAAAGGGAGCAGTGGTCTGAGATCAACCTGGGTTAGAAAGGGCATCCCCTGTTATCTTCTGCATGCTGACTGTTACTCTTTCACTGAATGCAGCTTTTGAACCAGGGAGTGAAAATGATCTGAGCAGCACCTGAGGCAAATGAAACTGACCTGAAACTAATTTTGCTGGTTTTAAGTTTCAGGAGAATGAAGGAGAGACACTTATCAGTAATGTTGGGGCAAGGGCAAGCAACGGGGCGGGGGGGGGGGGGGGGGGCTGAAGCGGGAGGCAGCGGGGTCTGAAGTGGGATGCAGGGAAGGGGGGCTGAAACAGGATGCAGCGGGGGCCTGAAGCGGGATGGTGAACACGACTGGACACAGACGCTCTGCAAGGAGAAATCAGTAAGGCAGGCAGATACCGGCTTTGAGAGGAGAGGTGCAGGGAAGCAGGTACTTCCACAGTCTCAGGACACAATTTAGCCTTTTCTCAAATCTACCTGCAGTCAGAGCATTATCATTTGCTACCTAAGACTTCTCAGAGCTGTTTCTACCCAGAGTGGACATCGAAGAAGAAGGCACATTTCTCAAACTTCCTTGTCCTTACAAAGCTTTCTATGGATGTATTTGTAAATAGTCTATGGTATTCGGCAAGTTCATTATGAGCACATTGCAGCATACTGCAGGACATTTGAAGGTGGTGGTGTCAGTAAGAAACACTGAAAGACTGAAAAAAGAATTTGGTATGTACTGAGGATGATAGGCCAGCTTCAGGAATTACTAAATGTGAGGTACAGAATGTAGCCAGGCCAGAAAAGATAGAGAGTAGGCAGTCATTATCCAGATGCAGAGGAAGAAAGATGAGAATGCCTCACTGATAAAAGGTACCAAGCCGCATGGGCCATGAGTTGGAAGCATTGAGAAGCATTCTTGTTCTACAGAACTACAGCTTAGCCCAGAGGTTAGGATAGGATAGTAAGTGAAAGTGTAGTTTGTAGGTGAATGGAGTCAGGAAACATCTCTGTGACACAGGAGAACAGATAGACAGATGACCCTCCTCCATCACCCTGAGATGGCTGAAGCAGGAGGATTGTGATCCCAAGGCAGCTTGAACTGAAAAATAAAACTGTATCTTCTTTTTTTTTAAGTATGGGAGTGGTGTAGGACATCCTTCTGTATATGTGTTGCTTTTATTGGTTAATGAATAAAAACTGCTTTCAGCCAATGGCTTAACAGAATGTAGCCAGGCCAGAAAAGATAGAGAGTAGGCAGTCATCATCCAGATGCAGAGGAAACAAGATGAGAATGCCTCGCTGATAAAAGGTACCAGGCCTCATGGCTAACACAGACAAGAATTATGGGTTAATGTAGGATGTAAGAGTTAATAAGAAGCCTCAGCTAATAGGCCTACCAGTTTATGATTAATGTAGACCTCTTTGTGTTTCTTTGGGACTGAACAGCTGTGGGACCAGGTGGGACAGAAATCTCATGCAGCATGGGAGGGGCAGAGGCAGCATATATGCAGGGTACTGCAAAGAGCACCTCAGGCTCTGTGGTACCATTATCATCACTTTACAAATTTTGCTGTCTCTCTGCTCTTCTCTAGGGTTTTCTATGTAAAGCACCAAGTTGGACTATAATGCACAGCCCAGAATCTTAAGGAGTAAACGCTTTGTGAAACACCCTTGTGCTACATTCATTTTATATTTGTCTTTTAAAAGTAAGAATGCTATGGTACTAGATTATAGTGTTTGATTTGACATTCCATAAAGCTAAAAGCATCCTTAAGCAAAAGTACCTTCTTGTTTCTTGCCACATCCCTTGTATATATTTTTATTTCATCGTCTCAAACTACCGCTGTTCCTTGTGGGAAGGAGGAATAAACATGATGGGGTGACGATGCGTAGTTTCAGATGAAGACTGAAATTGTGGTTGGCTTAAGAAGAGGCAGGAGCTGGACGCTCCATCATGCTTACTCTTCAGGAAGTACACCCGAGCAAGCAGGCAGCTGTAGAGGAAAGCATGTGAGAATGACCCTCCCTCCCGCAGCCAGCAACAACGAATCACTGCTGCAATTTCAAAATCTTACACGGAACACGGTCCATCAGCTACCATAATAACTGGAGAGAGACAGATAATTTTGCAATTTGGACCATAAAGTGATAAAGTGTACCTAAGACCACAGAGCAGATTGGCAGCCTGTATCAGACTTGAACGGAAGTAGTGCAGGTGGGGATTTGAAAAATGGTTGTGATGTGGTAATGTCTGAGCATTTCCCTGTTTAGCTCCTGTTCTCAGCCAGTTATGTGAAAAGCCACTCATGTGTGTGTGTGTGTGTGTGTGTGTGTGTGTGTGTGTGTGTGTAACTGCATGCTCTTCTGCACCTACATATGCATTTGCTTCAAATGTCATCCCCAATCACTTGGCATCTAACTTTTGAGACAAGATCTCCCGCTGAATCTGGATCTTACCTACTCAGCTAATCTGGCTGGCCAGTGAGCCCCAGAAATACTCCTGCCTCTGGCTCCAGGACTGAGTATACAGGCATATGCCACCAAGCTCAGCTTTTTCATGGGTGAAGACTAAGCTCAGGTCCTCATGGTTGCTCAGAAAATCCCCATACAAACAAGCCATCTCCCTAATCTTGAAGAACAACATCTCAATAAAAGACCCCAAGTAAAGTAGCAGCCATCTCCATGGTTTGGCTGGTTGTGATCCCAACAAGATTAGAATCATTGGCACTTATTATCATTCCTAAACCAGGCAGACATAGAAGCTTCCCTCTGCCCTGTGGTTTGCTTCAAGTCCTGTGCATGTACATTTTAGGTGCGGGTAGAATGCGTCATTAGGATACATCACCCTAGCACCATTCTAAACTGGATGGTTGTAGAAGTACCCAGGGAGAAGTCTTCCTCATTCAGTATATTGAGAAACTGGAGCCAGATGTGATACCACGTGCTATAATGCCACCTCTCAGGAAGTGGGGACAGGAAGATCACAAGTTCAAGGTCAGCCTGAACTTCATAGTGAGACCCTGTGTCAAAAGAAGCTAACTGGCTTTTCAGCTCTTATCTTCCAGAAAGCAAATCTTCCCCCTCGAGGAAATGATTATCTTCTTTGTTACTCATACCTATAAGAAGAGAAAATTTACACAACTAAGGATTTCTTGACCCCACAATTCCCTACTACATAGACCGTGCCACAGCTCTGCTGAGAGAACTTCAGTACCCAAAGTCATAGAAGGTTATGTCAACATTTACAAATGTAGACACGCTGGTAAATCGTGCAGTTCAATGTATTGAATTCAAAGGCACACGTATAGTGGATTGTAAGTCAGAGTCCAGGTCTCCATTGGCCTCAGTTTCTTATGACATTGTGCAGTGTTCATATTGTTCCTCTTGGCAAACCATACCCATTCCATTCCCTTCAGCTAAGAGTACTCGTGTTTGCCTTCCTGACTTGATCTTGCTATTACCACAGCATCATGTCCTACCTCACAGCTTTCCTGCCTGTCTCCTCCCTCCACTGTTTCTCCATCACCCCACCTCTGCACATCCACTGACATTGCCCCCACATGTCTGGGTCCTATTTCTAACCTACTTAATACCAGCCAATCCCTGGTTCTCTGCTGATGAGTCAGGCCTTACTGTGGTTTGAAGGTGGTGTGTGAACTCTCTCTTTGGCATGACTTTTCTGTGTCATTTCCTCCAGGTGCATTGCTTGGAACATGCTTCTGTCTCCTGCCCCCCCTGAGCTTTTTCCATTTCTGTTTCTTGGGCTTGAGCTATCTCCCAGGTCATTGTGTAGCTGCCTCCTGTCACCTTCTACGTACCAACTAGTTGTCACCACCTCAGTGATTTCTTCTTGACTCCCATCTGTCTTTCTTCCAGCACATTTCCTACACAGAACCTTCATGAGATACAGATACAGATAATGGTCTCTGCACCCCTACCTTCAACATTATATCACAAACAAAAAAAAAATCCCATGCCTGGCTTCACGGCTGCAATCACAGTGGAAACACGGGTATACTAACAATGTTGTATAAAGTCAGCTTCAGGTACTATGCAGAAGGCGAATCTTCAATAGATGACTTTTATAGTTAGATTTATATCACATCCTAGAAATATTACATCCTGTATATATACATACTCTAAAATTTAACAATCCAGAACCTGTAATACTACCTGTGATGATTAAAATTGTCACTTTGACAATCTAAAATATATAGGAGACAAGCCTCTCTGCATAGCTTTGAGGGATTGTCTTGATTACAAATTGAAGCGGGAAGGCCTCTCTGCTCACAGTGGATGAGGCTGGTCCCTGATTGAGCCCCAGGACTGTGTAAAAGCAGAGAAAGTGAGCTGAGCAGGAGCATGCAGGCTTTCTTCTCCTGCTCTCTGCTCTGGACCGTGGGTACAGTGAGACCAGCTGCTTCACGTGTCTGCCTACTCGATTTCCCCACAGTGATGGGCTCTCACCGGGACTTGTGAGCCAAGTCAACCCTGTCAGAAGTTGCTTTTTTCAATCTATGTTATCACAGGAACAGGAAAAAAAACTAAAACACTAGCAGTCCCTCAACTTTCTAGATAAGGGGCGATGAGCCTATTGTTTCTAGATTGTTCTACATACTATTTGCCTACTTTTTTTCATAAGTATGTGTTGCGTGTATTTGAGTTAATATGAGCACATATGAGCACATATGTACATGTGCTTATATAAAATTTTATGACGTAGACATGTTTATACTCTTCTAGAATCCTGTGCTATGTCCAACTCTATGTACTATAAAGTAACATTGCCTTTTATCTCTTAATCAAAGGTTTGTTTCCTTGGGGGTGACATTTTCCATGTTGAAGTTCCTATATTAAGCTTTTATCTAGCTCATAGGACCATACTTTGAAATACAGCTGAAAACTGCCATAGCGCTTGCTCTTTTAAACCTTAGTGGTGGGACTGGGTGGGATGGACCAGTGGGTAAATGATTGTCGGGCAAGCATTAGGACCTGAGTTTGAACCTCC
This sequence comes from Arvicola amphibius, assembly GCF_903992535.2. NCBI lineage: Eukaryota > Metazoa > Chordata > Mammalia > Rodentia > Cricetidae > Arvicola > Arvicola amphibius. The sequence continues at coordinate 97,055,154 of NC_052052.2, read as the reverse complement.
AGCACTCAACTAAAAGCTGGTATAGTGGTGCACATCTGTAACCTCAGCCCCAGGCAAACAGATGTCAGGGACTCACTGGTCATCTAGTATAGTCAAAACTTCAAGAGATATTCTCTCAACAAGTAAGATGGAGAAGTGATTGAAGAAGACATTCGGTATTAGCCTCTGGCCTCTATTCATACACCCAGGAAGCAAGCACACACACACACATTTACGCACACACACACACACACACACACCAAGTCACTACATTAGTGAATCACTACGCAAGCAAACAAACATCAATGATATGTGATGTTTAAAGCAAAACAAAGCATTGAGAGGGATGATGTTGAATTTTGTTCTTAAAAAAGTGGCATCATACTCATTAAATTTAAAAGTCACCATCAAAGTCATAACAACCGATAACACAAAAATATCTTCCAATGTGGCATGGGGCACTGACCTGAGAAAGAGCATGAAAGGATGCATTAAAAGCTGCTGTATTTTAGGAGAAATTGTGAGAGGCAAATGCAGGGTGATCACTGCGTGGTGCAGAAGGGAGCACTAGTGGCCTCCTTGATTCCAAGAATTCTTGGCGCTGTACTAGGGAAGTGACTTAGTGCGGAAAGTGGAACCTAAGACAGGTTTAGAAATGGTAACTACGTGAGTAGGCTAAGGAGTGCTGGTTAAGCTGCCTGGAAGAGGCGGAGCAGGAGAGGGTTTGTAGCTTCATGGAGCCCAGGAAACATGGGCAGAGAAAGGGTGACCTTTCCATCCCACCCCTGGCTGCAGGTCAGAGCGTAGGCAACACCACAGTGAATACCCAGGGCCCCTTCCTTGGTGGCTGCAGGGGAATGCTGCTGAAGGAGCTTTCAACACTGGAGCTGAGCCCAAGGGCAAATGTCTATCACTCGACACTTGCTTATCTTTTAGGAATTTTAAGAAGGTTAAGAATCACAGCTCTGCTCACTGGTTTAACTCCGCAGGCTCCATTCAGTATAATAACTGGTATTTGGCAGTAGGAAACGGATAACACTTCCTGATAACAGGAAAAGGATGGCGCAAATGAGCTTCCCATTCTGTGCTCTGAGCAAAAGTTCATTTCCTGAGCCAAGTAGAAGTGAGCATTACCGATGTGCAGCGAGGTGAGACGTGGACTAGCTTGATGGTCCATGAAGGATGTTTAGGGAGGGCGACATTTAGTCCTGTTAAATTAGCTGACATCCCTATTTATAGTGAGGGTAGGTCGTGCAAGTACACAGAAAATAGAGCAGACACAGGCTTGACTCTGAAACCATCTACCGCTTAACCAGGCTCCCTGCTGCCAATTCTTTGTTTTGTTAATGTATCATCATTTCAAAGACAAATTAATGTAAATCATCACTTCTTAGTGGCTGCCACGTCAGACATATTCGGACCCTTGTATTTCCTACAGACTGCTAAAATCTTCTGTTTCTTAGCTAACCCACGTTATCCTTCAACTTTCTGTTTTGCTGTTTATTCCAATCACAAACTCTGATCAGTAATCTCCTTATTATCTTTATCCCTTCAGCCCTTCATTTCTTGTCCCCATTGCCACTCTTCCCAACAGTGCCATCACTTCTGCCTCTTACTACCTTGCAAACTCTGTTTGACCGTGGCCTAAACACCCAGTAAAGGCTGTCATTCTCACTGCAGACAAGCGGGAGCCCTTTATTACTGCTTAGGCACGATTTCCTACTTGCTTCACCCTTCCCTTAACATTGCTATAAATGGCTCAGGAACTCACCCACCCAGACTCAGTATGTCCTGTTGTTACTCAACCGCTGATCCAGGAATGCAGAGATTCTGTAATGGCCACCGTGTCCTTTGATACATTGCGTAAGTGTAAAGATGCCTATTTGCAAAACGGGTATTATGTGGATTTCATTTGTCATTCAGGCTTCAAACAATAAATAATAAAAGATATTTGATAAGAATTATTTGGACAGGTATATAGAGTTTTATATCTTAGAAAAATTCTCATTAAAATTAAGTTATGGATTCCTGTCATGATGTACTACCACTAAAATCTTATTTTAACACATTTGTGATGTGTTTATTTCACAATTTCTAGTGTGACAGATTCCACATAATATAAAATTAATTTACATTATTAAGAATACATCAGCCTTCATGAGTATGCTTGGCGTTGGGTTGGCCACCTGAGACCATGTTGGTGTCTGAGGGTCATGCTACTGTCAGGGCCATACTGATCTGGGTAGCTTATACTGCCACCTGAGACTCTGGTAACTTCTGGGCCAAGCTGTTACCAAGGACCATGTCTGGCTCTATGTTGATGTCTATGGCCTATAGTAACACAGGGGGGCATAGGAATCATGTGTGTTGAAATCCAAGGTCTGTGCTGAATCTGTCCTGCCCTTCACTGGTCTGGGGTAGCTGTCCCTGCCCCTCCCTGGACACTACAGCATGAGAGTTGCCTGTGTGTCATCCCCCCCTCCCGCCACAGTCTAGCACTTGGGAGAGTTGGCCCCACCTCTCATTACAGATATGGGAGAACTGGCCCCTATGGTATGAGCACTAGAGAGCTGTCTCTGCCCCTTGCCTAAGGGGCACTGTCCCAGCGGCCCATACTGACCAGCTCAGCTACCACCTATGCATATATCCTGGGCCTTTGGTTGGCCCACCCTAACATCTGCCACATCTGTGATCTGCTGAAGCACGTGAAGGGACTGGTCCTGCTGAACGATACATGGTAGGATAGGTGAGAAGAGTTTCAGTGAGGGTCCAGTGATGATAATGTGATGTACCAGAGGCCTTGAAGCAGACCGGTGACTCACTGCAATGAACATTTGCTGTGGGACTGAGTAGACAAAAGAGTATACTATGTGATACACCGCAGCTTCCAATGCCATTAGGGTGAACGAAGAGGTGATAGACAGGTGGGAACGATGAAGGAATGAAGTGCATTTTTCATTTGTTTAGGCTTTATATTTTGTGGGTTTTCTTTGGCAGGGGATTCTGCAGGGGTGAGGGGAGGATATGGAGGGATTGGGAGTCAAGCAAGATTGGGGTGCATAATGTGAAATTTCCAAAGAATCAATAACAAATTATGTTATTTTTTTAAAAAAAGGAAAAAAAAAAACAGCCACAAGGAAATACAGTGTAAGCTCTTCACAGACTACTGCAACCATCCCCATTATCGATTTCCAAAATACTTTATTTTTGAGATTATGCTATAGTTATATCATCTGCTCCCTTCACACCATCCTGTTCTCCCCTACCTATTTCTCTCTTTCAAATTCATGGTCCCATTTTTCTTAATTGTTAGGTGTGTGTGTGTGTGTGTGTGTGTGTGTGTGTGTGTGTGTGTGTGTGTATGTGTCTAAATACATAAATACAACCTACTCAGTCTGTTACCTGTATGTATATGTTTTCAATACCAAATGATATCCTGATCATTTGGTATTAGAGAACCAGTCGGTATGTGCATCCCTAGGGAAGACTATTTCTTCCACTCCTTTGTGTTCATAGTTCTTTGTCTGTGGTTGAAGCCCTGTGAGCTTTACCCCTTTTACATTAGCATGTCTGTCAGTGTCATCCTTGTTCAGGTCATGTTTAGGCAGCCAAAGTTGCTGAGAGTTTATGGGTGTAGCTTTTCTGATATCTCTAAGAGACACAATGTGCCCTTACAGCCCACTCTGCACACAAGTCTTACACTAGTCGATGATCTAGTTCACTCTTCTGTGAACTAGGACACTGAGCTGCACGTCAGTCAGGAACACAACTTCACCCCCTCCATCCCGAGAAGTCATTGTTCTACTTTCAGTGCGTATGACTTTGACTATTCCAAGGGCATCATATAATGCTTGTCCTTCTCTGAGATGCTTATTTGACTTGCCATTGTATTATCTAGCTCTGTGGGTGTTGGAGTTTGTCTGTGAATTTCTGTTCTTTAGGACTGATTTTTGTGAATATGGTACTTGCTTTACTTCTTTATCTGTTGGCAAACACTTTACTTCTGCTCTTTAAATGCTTCTCTGGACATTGGTGTCCAAATAATCCCCAAGAACCTTCAACTAGTCCTATTAGTTAAATCAGAAAATGTACACTGCTTCTTAGATTATACATTGTGTTCAAAACACATGCAACCACCAAAGTGTGTTTGAAAATAACTAATTTAATCTATTAGGATTCTTGGTAACAAATGAAACTCTATATTCCGATATAATACTCATTGGAGATAAAAAATATTAACCTCCCAGCTGAAAAATAAAAACTAATTTGGCAAATCAAGTATCATGCAAGTGAGGAACTATGAAAATTTGATTCTAATTATTTTTTACAGCTCATCTTTCATGTGCCTTTGGGAAATTACTGCTTGTGGTGATGCTAACATATTGTATAAACTCTATGAAGATCGTATTGCATATCTTGTCTACTGCAAACAGTAGGTACTTGATACGTATTGACTGTACTTAAATGAGTAATTATAATGTTAGCACTTGGGAACTTTTCTTTAGTCTTCTTTCATGACTAAATATGAAATTAAGCAAAATTTAAGAGATTCATGAGACAAAATTTTCACACTTAAGTAATACCCATAAAATAATAATATATATTTTTATTCATTCTTTGACTTCAAACAGATGTGTGCTGTCTATTGGTTCTAACCACCCACAGTTCTCCTTTCCCACATTTCCCCTGAACATTCCAAATACATTTCAGGGAGACTTGTCTCTTTGACAGAACACGATGTTTTTGAAACCCTCTGCTCGCAAAGAGATTCCTCCTTTCCGTGCTGATGCCTCTTCTGCAGTTATTTTCACTTAGAGAAGCTTCTCATGCTTCTGGGGTTTTCTGCCCTGAGGTTTTGAATTTTGTCCACAATGAACTTGTGACAGACACATCACTCTGGACAGACCTTGTCCTAGGAATTCCCTACCTGTGCGATGCTGTTCACTTTTGCCCTTCAAATCCAGAGTCCATGTTTCCCCATGGGTCTACTAAAATGTATTCTTTATTTTGAGATTATTCTTCTGCCAAAAGTCTGTGACTCTTCAAACATGGCATGTTACTAGCTCCCAATCTGCTCTTTGTCACCCCAGGAGGAAGTTCCCCCAATCTCTGAGCTGCCTCCACATACTAAAATCTTTATGGAGTTCTGGAGAGATGTCGGGTATTTCTTACTCTTTCCCATTTTGGATATATACTCATTACAGGAAATGACCCTCCTCTGCCATCACCAAGCAGGAATTTACCCAGTTCGGTAGAATGTGAAGTTCAACCTTGTCCCCCTTCTCCCTGCAGGGACTATTTATATGAGAGTCCCAGTAGGCTTGATTTCCCAATCTTTTTCTTTGCAAAATTTCTAAGGCTCCTAGGATAGAATATTTGATATAAGAAATCCTCGGTGTGCCTAAAAGTATCCTTCATGGTACCCTCCAAATGGAAGAAAATGGGAGCTGTTTGCAAAGCATATACAACCAATGTGTACGTCCATGTAATCTGAGATAACTCTCTTGCCTTCTCTTCAAACTTAATCTCTGACTTCTACTCATTTTGCCTCTTTGCTTTAAAATTGTGACAAGTGACTCACTCACGCTTCATTGATTTCCACTGTTTGATTTCTCCACCCAGAAAGTGGGGTTCACAGATGGTCACACTCTCACCCACGCCCTAATCAACTGTGTACTGTCTTCCTCTGCAGTCCCCATTCTCCTCATTTCTATAGTTACAATAAGAGTACCCGCCAGCTGTGAGGCTATTCTTCTCTATTCTGCATTCTCTACTCCAGTCATGTTCCCTCTCCTTCAGCATCCATGCCTAGCATCTCTTCTGGACAATCCACACCCTAACATGTACTGTGGTATTCTCCCTTCTAAAAGTGTAAATCCCCTATATCACAGCTTCTCTGATGTTGATTCAGCATCTTCATTCTCTCCCAGGCAGCCTTTCCACAGTAGAATGGCCGTTCGAGCTTCTCCCTTTCTGGCCTCATCATGTCTAGATTCTATCCCAAAACTCCAACGGAAGGTTCCGAGCAAGGTCACCAGAAATCTCTGGGCTGTGTAATAAGTCATAAATTGGGCCTGATCTCACTCGAGCTGTCAGCAACATTCAAAATAGTCAGCTGCTCTCTCCAGCTTGAAATGTTGTCAGCTCTTGACTTCTGTGACATCATGTTCTCTGGCCAACCCTTGACAGATTTCAAACAAAACAAAAAACTGGGGAATAGTGGAGCACAGGCTCTTTAACCTCTGTTTAATCTCTCAACATTATGATTCTTGCTTCCTGAGAACATAGCTCATATATTTTTTTATATTGCTGTATTTGCCATCCAGAGTTTCAGCGTTTATGCCTAAAATGCCTATATGGCCCTGATTCTTACTTTATAGTCGTGTGGACCGCAGAATGAACTTGCACACATCAGAGCCCTTGATTTACTCTCAATGTGTTCATTCTTGGTTTCTCCTTCTCAGTAATGGTCCCAGCATAAATACGTCCTATCATCTTATCTATAAAATGTGACATTAATACCAGCTACCTCATCTCTCAACTGAGCTCTACTTTCTTGTTCATTCCCAAACTGGTGAAGAAGTAAAACTGGAGAAAATGGATTTTATTTGTATTTTGCCAAGGGACAATAAGGACTAGGGGAGAAGGGATGCATTCAAAACAAGTAGCAAGTAGGTCACTCAACTGTGGCAATCAGTGGACAGTAGAAAGAACAAAGATGATGTCAAACAAAATGGGAGGATATGAAAATTAGGCCTTGGAAGATCATTCCTGAATGTGAGCTTTGGGATCCCCAGGATTTGCTTGGAGGTATTTGGGTGTAAACAGCTGGAACCAAGATACCCAGGTTAAATACGGAGACACTAGATGAATACGTAGACACTAGATGAATTTGTAGACCTACATCATTGTGTCTGAATCCATGGAAGAGCGTGCAGGTAGAGAGGAAAAATGCATCCATGGGAGAATAAGAATGTCTGCTCACTGGCCTCAGGTTGGCATCTCATGCCTCTTATCTACTCTTCTTCCAGCCCCAGGCGTGGATCTCTTGTCTCTTCAGTGTTTCATACTGCACTTAATAACCATCCACAGGACACACACAGAAGGAAGCGCAGTGCCTTGTCCCTTTCAGTCTTGTACTCAAGATAAACATTCATGCCCACCTTCTTTATAAAGGTTTCATTGTTGAACATTTTGGCACTTAATCTTCAATTATCTCAACCCAGTGAGAGAGGGACAACCCTTGACAGACAAATCCGCTCACACCTGCCTCCCTGGGCTTATCTCACAGGCTCCTTGAGAGCGCTTGATGCCAACAATTCCAAAGCAACAAATAAAACCTCCCAGCCACTCACATAGTAGAACCCGTAGGCACTGAAGCAGGAATCCATTTCATCTGTCTTCCCTGTCCTTCTAATAGGGGTTTGTTGTTCTGACTATGGCTGCTAATTTTTGAGTTATATGAAAGTCCTCCCAAAAGGATTAGGCCTGGTATTTTGGCAGAGAAAAAACAAACAAACAAACAAAAGAAAATAAAAACAAAAACAAAAACCAGATCCCTTTGTAGTCAGTAATTGGGTAATCCATTTTGCATATTACAAATTGCCCTCATTATCATGGGACTTCATGATTCTTCATTTCAAAAACCTAGCTCATTGGTGCTGGAATACCAGTTGACTAACAACAGTTATCTAAAAGTTGACTAGCAGTTAGAAATATGTGTAAATAAATTAGTTCCCAGACTGCAACATGTCTAAAGAAACTGCAAATAATGTCCCAGCTATATGGAAACAAGGCCGGAAGTGGAATAGAATGAAACAGAAAGGACTTCTATTTTGGAGAGTATGAAGTACAATATTTGTGAGTCTCACAACTGAAATGGTAAGTTTGTTCTGCAGTCTCCTTTTGTGATGGCGTTTCAGTAGTTACTGATTTGGACCAGCACTGGTATACAGACATTAGTGCTCAATTTTTCACACCCAGTTTCCATCTGTATTCTGGAAAACCTTAAATCTACCTTTGAGGTCAAAAACATCTTGTGTCCAACATATAATAAGTACTAGGAAGCAACGAAGAATGTGAGACGGCTCCTGCCCACACAGCTCACAGCTGAGTGAATCTGCAGTCTGGCTATTTGACCTGCATAAAATGTGCAAGGTAATATGAAGTAGTAGATTTCATATGCCAACTGAGCAGCATACACATGAAGTGAGGCCCTCCCTGAGTTTCAGGGGAGGAAGAATGGGAAGGATGCTGTAAAAGTAACCAGAGAATAATTTACTGGTGTTCACTCACTAGCAGCAGCTTGGGGACAGGGAACCTTGTTTATTTGTCTTTTCCATCCATCGCCAATGACTTCCAACTTTGGAGAGGTTGGTGGACTCAGTTATTCTAAGCCCCTTCCTCTGACACAACTCACGAACCCCTCTTTGTTACACTTTGGCTCTTCTTCTGTGTTTTATGTCATGGTTGCTTATGTGAGTCTGTCCCCTACATGACTTTGGCTTCCTTCTGGCTGTTTTGTCCCTTTCCTGTTTGTATATATTGAGCTATGGTGCTAGCTTAGAAGTTGAGATCCTCCTGCCTCCGCTTTCTAAGTGTTGGGATTACAGTCTGTTCTTCTGTGAATAGTTTTAGAGCCTGTGGGATCCCGACAGTGTGCTTACAATGTCCCCTTCCATGTTTCTTTTATAAGGAACAAAAGGAATCAGTGAATTCGCACATTGTGAGGAAGGCTATAATAACGTCACTTTGCCCAGTTCATGGTGACCCGAGATAGAGAAGTAAGTGAAGTTGGGTGTGTGGCACGTGGCTCTAATCCCAGCACTTGGTAGACTAAAGCAGGAGGAATTTGAGTTAGTGATCAGCCTGGTGTGCATAGCCAGACCCTGGGTAGAAACTGACAAACAAAACCAACCTCAGGGACAATGGTCTTCCTGGTTTTAAAAGAAGTGACTGCAGATGTCCTGAGTTACTTTTGCTTCCTTCTAGCCAGTTCCTGGAAATCTGACTCCTGTGATTGGCAGGCTCATGGGATAGCTTACTGAGAAGCAATGGCTTTTGAAGTTTTACCTCCCTACTTTGCATTTAAGCAGTCTGAGTCACAGAGACCTGCAGGCTTCCCTGGGGTGGAAGTTGTGTTAATTCACCAAGCTCCCTAGACCTGACACTGTTTATACCAACAATCACATCAAATCTTACCCACATCTCTGCCAGTAATATATGGCCACCAAGAAGAGGCACTTTAATGGTTGATTACATTTTACTAACTCCCTTCTATTCCATTTTGTTACAACTGTCCTTCTGTAGATTGCTCCATTCTGACAAGTCACAGGGTCCTGAGGTTGAGGCCTGGTTCCATTCATGTTGTTAAAAACCAACAATGCAAACATGCTCAATCTACTTTCCTGTCATCTACCATATTTTTCTATTAATAATATGCATGTAAATCAACCACAAACATTTAAAGATTACATCTTAAAAAATGCATTTCTGTCTTCAAGGAAGTCAGATGCCTGAGCCAGCCAAAAGGTATTAGGTTAAAAAGAAATGAATTGGGGGAAAGAACTTCAAAGTATCACAAGTGGACTTTTATAATTATAAAAATATAAAAAGTAACTTAAGATTTTTAATAAAAAAAAAAATAACATCCTCTTGGCTGAAATGACACCTGTACCTCAGAGTCCAAAGAGTTATGTCAACATACTTCTTAGTTGCTAAGATTAAACTTTAATTGATTAATTTGATGTTAGTTTTTGATACAGGGTCTGACTATGTAGCCCTGGCTGTCCTGTAACGCCCCATGTAGACCACCAGGCTGAATTTGAATTCACCTTGATCAATCTACCTCTGCCTCCTGAGTGCTGGGATTATAAGCAAGCACCACTACACCCAGCAGATGTCTGTGTATGCATATGTATATACAGACACACACACATCTATGAATTTGCTCTACTCAGTTTCATTGTTTCAAATGCTCTCTCAGTTTCTGCGTATGTGTATAGTATGTGCATTCTTATCATTTTTCATGAACTAAACATAAACCTTTTCAGTGTTCCAAAGAGACTGTAGCAATACCGTTTACGGTATTTGTTGCAAGCCTTTCTTGTTCCCTGGATTTGGATCAGTTTGTTCCTACCAAAATTCCTCTTCCCCGAATCCTAGGCACCTGGTCTGTACAGGTCTTCCAATGTGTTTTCAGAGGTCTTCCTCTGCTCAGCTCTCCAGTGTTTGGTTATTGAATGCTTGGAATAAAAAAGATGAAAGGAATAGCCTTTTATAAATAAAAAGATAAAAGGGAGCTTGCTATCTTTTTCCCCCAATGGACCTGGATCTTGTCACAGAGGCACACCTGCAAAGCCGGAATGGGGTGAGTACATGAGCCAAGCAAACATCATAGGTGTGACAGCAGGTGCCACCTCAAGGCCTGCCTGCGCTGCATGGTCACATGACAAGAAGCTTTAGAGAATGGAAAGGTTCTTCAGACAACTGTTTCTAGAAGGTCTTAAAATTAAAGGTTTACACGTGATAAAATCCAATTACATTTTTCACTGAGTTTTATTCAAACATATCCCTTGATACATTAAACATTCATTCTTCTTATAACCATTTTTGCTGCAAGAGATGAAGTCATTATGCAGATGGCAGTGGTCTTTACTAAGCTGCCCATGGTTAAGATTTTAGCTTTTTCCACTTCCTCTGGTGCACGAGTTAACCAAAGCCTAAAATTGAAGAAGAAATTATGGGGTAGGGGAGTGGAAATTACGGGGTAGCATCCCTACCACATGCAACCATCTGCTTTTGGGCTGACATCTGATTTTTCTCATTTGCCAAATGAGAACAATAATATTCAATGTCCCTGCCAGAAAGGTTTGACTTTGTAACTCAGAGGGACCTGAAAATGTTTGGTTTTGTAATTTACATAAAGAAGAAATGGTTAAAGCCAGGCATGGTGACCAGAGCCTGCAGGCTCAGTACTCAGAAGCAGAGTACTCAGTACTCAGTGGGACTGCTGCCAATTCTAGACAGCCTGATCTAAAGGACTAGTCTAGGTGGTCCAAAGTGAGACTGTATCTCAAAAAAGCTGAAGGAATGCAAACAGGAATAAGAAAAGAAAGGACTAGCTGGAGAGATGGCCATAGTTACAAAGTATCTTACAGATGTTTTCCAATGGCTAAACCCCTCTTGTGCACCTGCCACACAACATCATGACAATACCACACAGGCGCTTCTGCTGAGCTGCTCTTCAAGGACACCAGCGCCTAAAGGAAGCCTCACGTCACATAGAATTGCTGAACCCCAGCATCTCCTCTCCTAGTCAACTCTCTTCCTGGCTCCTTTATGGCACTCAACCCATCTCTTGTAGAGCTCTTATGACCTTACATGTTCAGGCTCCTCTACTTTCAGCCCATGGCTTCCAGATCTCAGCTCTGTTCTTGCTTCTTTAACCCTAGTTAACCAACTGATTATGTAAGTCTCAGTTCTGTTGACTCCCATCTTCCTGCCCTGCCTGCCGAACTTTGTTCTTAAACTCTAGCTACTCCTTTTCCTAATGCTACCCTTGGGAGTGGGGCTTTGCAGAATTTATAGGGGAGAATTAGGTCTTTTGTTAAACTTGAATCTAGATTAAAATAGTGTTTAACATGAATATATCTCCCAATTAAACTTCCTAGTTTACTATTCTTTGTTCAGTCTTTAAAAACTGGGTAGACTTACAAGAAAACCTCTAGTAGTTTTGATCAGTAGGGTTTGTACACTTCTGAATAGTCTACGTAGCTTTATTTAGAATTCAGCCAGCTGCCTCAGTCTACCTTTCTGTAGTAATCTCAGTTTATGAGGTTGTGGTGGGACCTGCTTTCTCATTTTTGACAACTTCATTGTACTGGTCAGATCTGCTATACCACAGATCTTGAGTGTCATTGTGAAGACAGTAAATTCTGAGCCAAGAGCGGTAATGTGTGCCTGCGGTCCCCCAACTGGGAGGTAAAGGCAAGATGATTAGACATTCAGGATTTTCCTTCCCTATATAGTGAGTTTAAGGCCAGGCAGAACTATATGAGATTCTTTCTCCAAAAGAGAAAAGGAGGAAAGAGAAAGATTTAGAGAGAGGAGAAAATACAGGACTGCGGACATATTCCACTTCTTAACTTGCTGTCCTCTATTTCAGAACTTTGTGAAATGTTAAAATGGCTCAGCAGCATCTGCAGGGCTAGTAGTGGTATCTGGATCCTACATACTTCAATAAAAATCGTCTGTGATGTTTTAATGCCCACCAGTGATGGGCATCCATGCTTTTGGATCCACCCATTCCAGGGTAGCTCTTTTCAGGTGGGGTCCAGCTTCACCTTTTACAAAGTACTGTGGGATTGAGGAAATGGGTGAGCGGCTAAGAGAGCCTGTAACATAAGCACGAGTGTCTGGGTTCAAATCTCAGACTCCAACCTAACAAGGTGGGCATGACTGAGTATAGCTGTAACTCCTGCACAGCAAACAGAGACAGGCAGATCCCAAGAGCTCATTAGCCAGAAAATCTAACCAACAGGGTGACCTTCCCATTTGGCAAAAGGCTCTTCTTCAAAGCAATACGGTAAAGAGTGATAGCGAAAGACACCTACTGAGGGTACACACATAATGGTGCACACGAACATGTGGACTGTGTACACTAATGTGTATACTTCATATACGCACTGCCCCTCCCACACCATAGAACATTTCCATTCATTATATGTGTTAGTCAGCTTTCACTTGCCATAATCATGAACAAGACACAAGAGAATCTAAGAGAAGAATGGTCTAGCGGGGCTGCAGTGCGGGTACATGGTCTTTTGGCATTGGTTTGGGGACTGGGTCGGGCATGACAGTATATCAGAGTGGAATCACAGGGAGTTCTCACATTTTCACAGCTGGGGAGCAAAGAAATGCAGCAGGATGCAGTCCATTTCCTTCGAGGGCACGCCCTTGATGACCTCACTTCCCCCTCTGTGTCTCACATCTTCAAGGTTTCACCATCTCTTGAAAGCCCCAGAGACTGAAGACCACTGACTTATTGAAACCGTAGCAGCCCGGAATGATAGGATCCATCTGCAGTCAAAATAAATACAGGATTTAGACACAGCAGTGTTTCTACTTAGTCAAATATGAATCAGTCACTAGAAAGGTAATATTTGGGTTATCATTCAATGGGCTTTAAAAAGTCTTATAAATGCCTAAAAATGTAATGCAGCCTTTAAAAAATATTGTCTGCTATCCAAACCACGAAAATAATGTTCACTTTCTCCTCCCCTCACTGCGATCCCATTTAAATTCAGAATCACCAGTGCTGGTTGACATTCAATTCAAGACAGCAAGGCTGAAAATAGCCTTAATGACGCATGCAGAGCGTTTTCCTAGGAACAGACTCTGGACTTATTAGTGTCTGGAGCCATCAGTCAATATTCATCTGGTGCATGGGTGTGTTGGGAAGCGATGCCAGGAATGTGTGCCTTCCTCTGTCATTCACATGGAGAATTAGCATGGCTGGCTTTAAAAAGCCAAAGTGGGGAAGGAGATCGACTTTGCAGTCATGCTTGCCTCGTAAAAATATATCTTTTTTCTCTGGCTGTAAAATAGCAATAATAAACTACCACCTAAAGGTAAAGAGAATTTGCTGAGGCTTTGGTTGTGTTTTTGCATGTATCCAAACCAGGATTGGTGTAACTGGAGACAGCGCTGCAGGAGCCAGGAGCTTAGGTGCAGCTCTCTGCCACGCTGCTCTCCGTGACCTTGAACGAAATACGGAATTGCTGGGCTTCAGCGTTTCATCTTTAAAATGAGAGGGTTGCTTTCTCTGGCAAAGGGCCCTTCTTGCCCTAACAGTGAAGATCATGAAACATCATAGTTCAAGATATTTTGCTGAAACTGCTCACCCAGAAATGGGGCCTTTAAAAAAAATGATAGTTTGGGGTAGAAGGCTCTTTCATGGTGGAGTAGGGGAACTTCGCCAATAGGAATATGACAATATGTTGGGACAGTTGAGTTCCTGTTGTCTTGTACACAAAGAAGACAAGGTCCCAAAGCACGGTTGGCTCTCTGGGACCATGGATTGTAGTCTTATGGCATATGAGGCCTGGCAGCAATCCTGGCTCTAGTTGGGCTAATGAAGATGGCATTAATCAATAGTGTGCATTGGTAGAATCTACAAAGGAAGGGATGTCAGTAGTTCCCTGGCCCCTAGGAATTGTGACCTCCTGTTCATGCTCTTGGTAAGAGCTCACATATCCCCAGGAGAAGGCCTTGGTGAATAAGCTGGTGGCTGGGAAGCACAGCAGAGCACCTGGCTTGCCTTTTGAAAGATCATCTTCAGTGCTGACTATATTGGCCCTGTGGTAAATGATGGACTCTTGCAGGGAAGAGTCCTTTCTGCTCTCTAACAGTTCTCAGCCATTACCAGATATGCTATTTTTCCTACTATATGCCAAGAAATTCTTCCATTTTTTAACATATATCAGCTCAGCATCCTATAATTTAATTAAATTCTGATATTCTGACTTAGAGTTTGTGTATACCTTCTTGGTAAAAGGCTCTGTCCCACAAGATTAGGCCCACTTCAGACACCTGTCTGAAGCAGTGGGTCCCCAAGTTATGCATTGTTTATCTGATTTGACTATACATTGGAAGTTTCTATACCTGTTCCCTGAATGCAGTAATTGTATTTTAATAAATAAAGCTTGCCTAAAAACCAGAGAGTAAAACAGCCCCACTGGTCAGCCTTACAGACCAGGCAGTATTGCCACACACCTTTAACCCCAGTAGCCACACTAGTTCGCCATAGAAACTGACCGGTAGTGGTGCACACCTTTAATCTCAGCCCTAGAGAGGAATATAAAGTGGGAGGAGACAGCTCTCAGTCACAGTCTCACCATTTCAGACTCAAGTAGAGGTAAGAGCTAGTGGCTGGTTGTTTTTCTTTTCTCACCTTCAGGTTAAACCCCAATATCTGTCTCTGGGTTTTTATTAATCATGCTATATATTAAGGCCTGGAGACATGACTCAATAGTTAAGAGCCCTGTCTGCTCTTCCAGATGTTCTGAGTTCAATTTCTAGCACTCACATGACAGCTCACAGCCCGATGCCCTCTTCTGGTCTGCAGTCATACATGCAGACAAAGCACCTTTATATATAAAATAAAAATAAATAAATAAACCTTTAAAACAAAGGAAAAAAATAATGACTCAGGCCCTCATGAACCAAGTTTACTGACTAGATGAACAATTCATCGTGGCAAAGGATTGCACTAAGAATGGAATTGGAGAGGGGCATACACCCAGGCATTGGGATAGGGACAGAGCCTCCTTGTTTACCAACCTAGAAGTTTCTTTTTGGTTTTATGGAGGTGTTATTACTTGTGTATGAATGATTGAATCAGTGATCTTATGTAATTAAGGTGGTCTTAGTCCACTTTCTCTACTATGGCTACCACTGGGTGAGGTCAAAAGCTTGGACCCCCTAATCATTGGCTGGATTGCCCTGGTAGCTCTAATCCTGAGTCTAGCCAATAGTTATGTCATTAGCATACATGAAGACTCTTCACTTTGATGAATCTCAGAATTTTAGGAATTGTATTCAAGGGAGCAGGGGCATGTACCAAAACTGCATTCATTATAACACATGTTTACCCATAGGTCACATTCTTAGTATGGCTATAATTATTGATTTATCTCCATGGAAAGCTTATTGATTTCCCTCCAAATAATGAATATGTTCATCTGCCAGTACTAACCCAGAATAATTCAAACTAGTTATATATTGACAGTTAATCTTTGTTGCGCATACTCCCTTGACCAGGTAATGCACACCGCTGTTAATTCCACTCCACCGAACTTTTACAAAGTGTCTTCGAACAGCTGAGAGGCAGTGACTTGCCTACACACCAAGTTCATAATCAAGACGGCATTCTCCAAGGATTTCAGTTCAAAACAAAAGAAAACAAAACCGGTGTGCAGTGAAAACCATATAATGTTAATAAATTTGCGATCTGTAACTAGAAATCTTGTTAAGCTCCAACAGTAAGAAAACCGTGGTAGCTGGAGCCCCAGCATGGTGGGACTCAGGACTTTGCCCATGTTTGACCTACCTGTGATACTCCTCTTTCCAGTGAGAGAGATACAGTATGGGCACAGAGGTAGCCAGTTTGGAGCTTATGGGAGACCAATAGCAGTTGAACCTAGACGTCTAAGAATGGACGTTTTACACCGGATCAGTACAGAGACACTCGAAGCTTCCCCATAGAAAGGACAAGTGGCTGTTAATCTCAAGCTTACAATCACCCATTTGTTATCTGTGTCTGATAAACTCCTTCCCATGCTGCTGCAGAGTCGGTTGAGTACAGATTTCCTTGTGTAACAAGGGTTCCACTTTTCTCCATCCTTTTCTTGTGTGTGGATACAGGTTGAACATTCCCCCCACATCTGATTCTGCTGCACAGAGGGTGACTGTAGCTAACAATAAGGCATTGTCTGCTTGAAAGCAGTTACAGAGGAGAACTTTGAATGTTCCTCCACAATGCAATAAATGTTCCAGGTGATAGGTATAATTACCCCTATTGTTAGACAGTGTGTATATGTATCAAAACATCACACTGCGTTCCATAAATATGAATAGTTATAAGTCAATTATGAATAAATACTGAAAGAAGTCAAATATTTTGTTAGTTTTTTAAAAGATCCTTTCAGGACTATCAGTAGCTATTCAGGGGCTAGGAATGTATTCAGAGGCAGAGCACTTGCTGGGCCTCTTGTTCAGTTCCAGCACTGAAAAAAATAAAAGCTTAAAAATGAAAATAGATATTCTGGAGCTCAAAGGGGGCCCACCCATGGGGCAGAGACATTTGGGGGAAAGATGTTCTTCAAAGCCTTTTCCTGCTCAAACACACTACAGATTCCTTAGGTTTCAGCCTAAACAATAACAGGCAGCTTAGACGACACCTGCCGTTAAGTTCAGCTCACAGGATGTCTGAAATGAATGAGGAGTAAATTCTTTATCCTGCTTTTGTTGCTCCCTTCCCCAAACTCTTTCTTCATACATCACAGGGATATCCTAGAAGCCTGTGGTTGCCCGAATGGTTAAACTTTAGGATAACATTCAGCATTTCTTTAAAAAGGAAGAAAAATGGATTTGGTGTGACATCCACGTGTCGCGAGCATGCTATAGCATAAGATGGATGTGTTTGTCTCTCTCTACAAAGTCAGACTTTAGTAAATGGTACAGTCGTAAGTTATCCGGGTTTCACTGGTTTCGATTAAATCGGGATTGATACAGGCAATTTGGAAGTAGACGAAAGCGGGCAGGCAGCTCCAGAATCTTTTCATCAGAAGAACTCAAGAGCTGCAGTCTCTCGGAGGGAGTGGTCTGTGCACACACAGCACAAAGGACTTGGGGTTTTATAGGATGGAAAAGGGGACCTTGGTGGTGGTCGATCTGCAGGTCAGTTCCCCGCAGTCTCAGAGTGGTAGATACCAGCAGGTTTCAGGATGGGAATCTCCCTATCAGAGGCTTCTACAGGAGTTGAGTCAAGCCAGCGTTCCTGTCCAGAGCTTCTCAGGCTACCTGCCGCTCGAGGCCATTAACCTTTCTGTTCTAGCTTGCTGAGTAATTCACATTTCCCTTGATAGCTGGTCCTTGGCAAACACAAACTTTCACATTCTAATCTTAACCATTAATATTAACTCTAAAATTATATATCACATATTAAATTGTAACTATATGAGTACCTATATGTACTATGCATATCCATTTACATAAACATGTAACAGAATGGCTACAATAGGCTTAAAGAAGCCACAGCAGAGTTCAGACTCCTAGAGGAAGAGGCAGGAGGATGACAGAGATGCAGAGTATCTCTGTGGTACAATAGTTAACTAATCATTTACGGAAAACTGCCATATGTGATGTCGAGATTTGCCATGGATTTAAGCCACAGGGATGCAGGTTTGAGCAGAGCCTCAGGCTTGAGTCAACGTGCATGTTTTATCAAGCATTCTCTAGAGGAGCAGAGCCAAGGGAAGGTAATGTACGTATGTGTGTTTATAGCAATTTAATAAATGAACTTTAAAACAGGAGTAATGGCCAAACCATTCCTGGCATGCTGAGACCCTGCCATTGATCCTAGAAGCTGGATGCTTTAATAGTTGGAGTAGTTTCAAAGTAGCTGTCTTTCTCTGAGGGGAGGATGACCAGTAGCCACTCAACCCACAAGTTAGGGTTCATCAGTAGCCCTGCTCTAGCACCAGGAGCCCAATGGGTCCTGGAGAGCCACTGGCCCCCAGCTGGCAGAAAGCTCAGAAATACTGGTCTGCTGTCAGCAAGGAAACCAGCAACACCAGCAGCAGCAACAGCTAGGTAATCAACTCTGCAGCAAGGGAAGGCCAAGCAAGCAAAAAGCAAGACAAACTTCCTTCTGAAATAACCCGTTTTAATCTGGGGTGCTACCAGAAGTGCTGCCCATAATCGGGGTAAAAGAGTTCCCTCATCAATCAAGGCAATCAGGACAATTCTTCAGATGATTCTCCCTATTCAGGTTATTCTAATCTGTGGCAAGCTGACGATAAAAGCAACCATAATAATGCAGGAGCATGAAGGCTATAGAGAACTGAGCTCAGAAGGACCAATGGAGCATGAGGGTGGGAGGTGAATGGTAATTAAGGTAGGCCATATTAGCAGTGGTACTGAGCCAAGCTGAGGTCCCTCGGCCAGTGAGCAGTTTTCTACCTGTCAGTCCATTTGTCGTTAACTGCATGGTCACATGTCAGGGCAGTGGAAGCCATCATCGCTGAGGTCTAGGTGTCCTCTTCTTTTTTTTCCTCATTTTCTTTATTAAAAATTTTCATCTCCTCCCCTCCTCCCTCTTCCCTCCCCTCTTCTCCACCCATACCCCCACTCCCTCCCTCTCCAGGCCAAAGAGCCATCAGGGTTCCCTATACTATGTTAAGTCCAAGGTCCTCCCAACTCCCCCCAGGTCCAGGAAGGTGAGCATCCAAACTGACAAGGCTCACACAGAGCCCGTCCATGCCGTAGAATCAAAGCCCATCACCATTGACCTTGGCTTCTCAGTCAGCCTCCACTGTCAGCCATATTCAAAGAGTCCGGTTTGATCACATGTTCCATCAGTCCCATTCCAACTGGTCTTGGTGATCTCCCGTAGGTGTCCTCTTCTTTACTGAGACCAGGCAAAGGTGCTGTATTGTTCCTTGGTCTGCTGTGTTTGATAAGTTCTCAGGCCTGTTTCCTCTGGTACAGTTTTAATACACCTATGCGTTCATATTCTCCCAGTCTATTTTGAAAAGTGTATAGGGTGGTAACCTTTTTTTTTGCTTTTAAAAATAAGTTATTTATTGCTCTGTGCTTTATGGGTGATGTCAGACAGATGGCTGTGTTTACAGGCAGCGTCATTCTGCTTCTGTGTTTACATGCAAAATGGGAGCAAATGCTGCACACAGCCTGAAAAACCCCTTTTACAAAATAGCCTGATATCAATACTACTGATTTGGGGGGTTATTTATATATGTACTTCATGTGATGTCATATGTGTGTATATTGTGTATATGTATGTGAGATGTGTGTGTGTCCCAAAGCCCCATTCCTGATTTTTTTTTCCTGTGAGGAGTAAACACAAAGTTTATAGATTTTGTGATCCCATCTCTTGACAAGCCTGTGCTGAGCAATCGCAGGATCATACCTGAGAGTCTTAGGAGGACTTCCAGTCACGTGGTTTATGATAACCAAGGAAATTAAGGAAACTTTTGCCATAGTAGGACTGACATTCTTTCATAAAAATTGTCAACCAATTGCTAGGACTAACTTCTGAGATATACATTCAGTGTACAAGGAAAATACCCATGACTTCTTCTCTAGCGATGATTTTAATTCATTTCTCTATTTTATTTTGTGCATATATGTAACATGGGGCACGTACACATGAGTGTGGTGCCTGTGGAGGTGTGAAGAGGGTACTGGATCCCCCGGAGCTGGAGTTACAAGCTCTTTGTCATGTGTGCTGAGAATGCACCTGGGTCCTCTGCAAAAAGAGCACAGGCTCTTAACTGCCAAGTCATCTCTCCGAGCCCCTCAAGCAATGTTTTTAATTTAAAAAGTTTATCACTTAAATTGATCATCTACTTGTTCTCCATTTAACTTGGCCTTGAATTGCTCCAGGCTGTTTCAGAAAGGTAACTTGTTCTCAAAGGAAAATGAGTTACCTACATTATAAGGGCATGAAAATATTATGCCTTTGGTTCTGTTGATGCTTTCCAACAATGAATTTTAACTAGCTCCCAAGCAGTGGAAGCCAATCTAGAATACTAGCACTTTTTCCCCAAAGACGTCTGTAGGACCCACCTCTCACATTGATAAATTTATGTACATTTGCCAGTTTTAAGCAATACTTCATTTGTTGGAAGATTATAAATTTTTAATGTTAGATTATTAAAATCAGAAATGCTAGAAGTATGGGATCTTATTTTCTCTTTTTAAGTTGCCAGCCTGGTTAGCAAACGATTGGTACTCCTGACCTTGAAGAGGAAGGCAACCCCTGTGTATAAATGTTTGTTACCTCTACACACTAATCATTTAAAGTGTCTCCCTTGGGAAACTTACACACGAAGAATGAACAAAGTTCACTGCTCTCTTCAACGGAGTACCGGCAGGTAGAGCAAACCCATTCTTTTCTCTGTGTTCCCATTGCCAAGAATGTGCCCTGTATGTAGGAGACACTTAACAAGCAAATTCTGAAGTTCAGAGGAAATACGTTAATAACTGCCCTGATTCTGTCAAGTGTTACAAGCTCAATTACAGAAAATAGAATTCACAAATTTCACCTATTCCATCATTTCATGCCCAAAGCGTAAGAACTATGGAGAACATAGATACATTTATCCTCTGCTGGTGGGCGTGAAAATTAGCAATTTTTTAAAGGGGAGTTTGGTACTTCATAGCAAACTTTTTCAGATATAAATACCATTCGATCTAAGAATTTGTTGAAGGAAGCAGGAAGAAATACTTAAGGTTTCTTTTTAGTAGGGTTTTGAGATTTCATACATGAGGAGTGAGCTGAATCACTCCTGTCTCTAGATCTCCTCCCAATTCTTCCCTCCCCCATTACTGTCATATGTGCACACACACACACACACACACGTGAAAGAAGCTGAGGCTTTCTTCTTTTGTTGTTTGTGTGTCTGTGTGCGTTCGCTGCATGAGCATGTGTTTATAAAAACACATGATCTGGGTCATCACCCAAAGAGATCACAGGCTCTGTGTAAGACTTTAGCTATCAATCCTTCCTATTTAGTCTCTAATTTCTTAAGGCCTATTATGTGCCATAGCATCTCCTTAACATACAAAATTTGCTACAGTCTCTTGTAAAGTTTTACTAATTCTTAAAAATAACATTTAGTTTTATTTGCTCTCCTTTGGACATAGAACTTCTGCATTGAATTTTTATTTTTCCCAGTTTTTTTCCAGATTTTCATTCTTAATTATGTGTGTGTGTGTGGGTGTATGTGGGAGAAGTGGCACATGTGTGCAGGTGTTCATGTAGGCCAGCAGAGGGATTAGATTCTGTGAGGCTGAAGTTATTGGTGAGCTGTCTAATATGAATGCTAGGAACAGAACTCACGTCCTCTACAAGAACAGCAAGCATCCTTAAGTGCTGAACCATCTCTCTCGGGTCCTCCAGCTAAATTTTTCATAGCATATGCAGCTGAATTTTCTCTCTACATATTACCTACAGAAGTGAAATAGTTAGATTGCTATAAGCTCTAAAAAGGAAATGTTGTTTATGAATTCAGAATCTACTCAACAGTTTAGAGATTATATACACACTTTTGTAAAACAAACAAACACAAAAATAAGGTTATATTAGACATATAATTTTTCACCTTGGTCCCTTTAAATAGCAGCTGTCTTTCTATGTGTTTTTCAGTGATTACACACATCTATATCCACTGAACACATAACGCATCTTATTTGCCCATTTAGATACCTTCTCCGTTTCCTAAAAAGCAAAAGCAAAGAGTTTATGTGGGGGATGTAACACCAGCAGAAGATGAAAGCAAGAGGAGGAAGGGAAGAAGGAAGGAAAGCCAACATGATGGATATCCTTGACTGGCTCTCAGTGTGACTGATTGCTTAATCCTTCAGACTGTCCCCTGAGGCACTATGCAAGCCATGTCTCAAGTCAGCCAGAGTGATGATGGTACTTATCACTTTCAGTCATGTTTGTTTTGAGGTCTGCCCCGCGGACATCATGTCTGTGCTTCTCCTACTCAAGCATGATGGAGAGAATCACATACCACTCACAAGCTTCATACAGGGGGATTGCCAAGAAGATACTTGGCACAACAGGCAGGTAGAGACCAAACAGATATATAGGGGTACTTGAGAGGTGGCTATGCTGTTTCTAAACATCTTTTACTATTTAAAATATTTTTGTTTACTTCAAATTACATATAATTTAGAGTTTAAATAAGTTATACCACATGGGGTGATGATGTCCCGCCACAGAGCAATAGACAGTCTAACAAAAGCCCAGACCATGGAGGGAAATCTCCATGTTTTGTTGATCAAGGGAGTTCAAAAGGCGCACCCAAACAATATGGGCTGTTGCCATTGGCCTTGGTTGCCTCCAAGAATTTGGAGGTAAGTCCCTGTGGCTGAAGATACCATGCACTTCAAACACGGGACTTGGAAGTATCAAGAGGGAACTGAGCTGAAAGCCCCATCATTCCGAAGGTGCTATTCAAGCTCTGGAGGGAGAGAAGCAATCAGTCCTACCCAGGTGTAAAGCCCACGAACCATGGGAACAACTGGACTTGTAAGATATCCACCATGGTGGAGTAGTGGCATTTTACCCTGTTGGTATTCAGCAGCTGTCTAATTAGACATAAAGGCCCTCACAGCAGTAGGGAAATTGTGCCTGGTAATGTAAACCTAGTCAACGACCTGCAGCTGAGAAGTCATTGGGCCCAGAGGAGACCTACTTCTGCCAGTTTACTAAAGCAACGTCATAACTGTTTTCTGAATACCTAACCCTCATATGCACAGATAAGTGGGCTCTCACCCATCATCAAAGAAGCTCCTTTTTTTGGCAACAAATGGCGACCATAACAGAGATGCACACATGACGAAAATGCAGAGAATGAATGACTGGGGCATATAGATCTGAAATGCAACCCTTAAACCCAAGGCTTAGGAAAAATCATGGAAGAGGGAAAGATTGTAAGAATCAGATGCCCAAGACACCCGTTGATAGATTGTGTCCCCTAGACATAATAGGGAAAAGGCATCCATCAGTCTCAACAATAAGTTTGCCTGAAGAAGACCAGTGTCAGTTGACATGCCCAGGTGAAATTTCACATGATCCCACCCACGTAGATGAAAAGCTACAGGAAGCCAATGGCTGCTGAGAGAGGGAGAACGAGTTCCTCCAGGGACATTCCCCACAGGTTGTCCCATTCCAAGTGGGCAGCCCTGGACACATACATAATACAAGCCAAGCTAAATGAACTCTGTAGACTATACATATGTGTATGCACATATCTGTCAATCTAGACATACACCTATACAGATACACAAATACACACACACACACTTTTTTATATAAAAGACATGTTTCTTCTTTTCAGGAATTAGAAATAATGCCCTGTCTCATGCTTCTCTCTCTCTCTCTCTCTCTCTCTCTCTCTCTCTCTCTCTCTCTCTCTCTCTCTCTCTCTCTGTGTGTGTGTGTGTGTGTGTGTGTGTGCATGTGTGTATTTAATGAGGATTAATTGAGATGATTTACCAAGTGTGTGATTTCTATGGTTAGTATTCAAATTAAGCTTAATATCTCTTGTACTCTAAAAACATTTGGAAAAAAGTCCGTGTTTCCAGTTAAGTCGTGTTTATAGCCACTGTAGCTCTGGTCCATGGAAACTGGAGGTGAAAGCAGAGCATTAGCCTCTTAGGTTGGGTTTGTGCTTTGTTTTCCTTGATCTGGTTTTGATTTTTTTAGGAAAAGCAAACTTTGTAGCTCAGGATGTCTTTGAACACATGCTCTTCCTGTCTTGACCTCCTAAATGCTGAGGTTCCTGGAATGTGCCACCATTCCCAACTGCTAATTATTTTTAACATTATGCCTTCTGAAGGCCCTAGAGATTGTAAATATCCAGGAGACTGAAGTGAAGATGTCTTGTGTGATTATTTGGGACATCTTTGACCCTTAAAGACCTTACAATATGTTTAAACCCTTTAATGGTATGTGTTTGTGCATTTGTGTGTGTTTTGCTGCATGCATGTCTATATAACGTGTGTGTTCCTGGTGCCTATGGAAACCAGAAGACATAATGGCAGAGGGCTGCCATATTAGTGCTGGGAATTGGACCTGGATCCCCTGGAAGGGCAGTCAGTGCTCTTAATCATTGGGCCGTCTCTCCTGCCTCATGTTACAAGAGGTTTTTTTTTTTTTGTTGTTGTTGTTGGTTTGTTTGTTTGTGAGCATTTTTTTTTTTTTTTGGTTTTTCGAGACAGGGTTTCTCTGCAGCTTTAGAGCCTGTCCTGGAGCTAGCTCTTGTAGACCAGGCTGGTCTCAAACTCACAGAGATCCGCCTGCCTCTGCCTCCCGAGTGCTGGGATTAAAGGCGTGCGCCACCACCGCCCGGCTTGTTTGTGAGCATTTAAAGGATGACTTGGTCACACTGAGTGTCCCTCATTTCTAAACACACTTTATCCACAATACAGATTTCTGCCTTTCCCTAGTGTTCATTTCTTTGGACCCTATCCCACCTTCTCCATTGGGGCATCTGCCAGCCTTAGAGCCTTGCCTTAGAAAGGCTCACAATAGCAAAAACCAGACAAGAAAAAAGAAGGAAAAAAACTCTCTACATTTCTACAGAGTGAGCCATGAAACAGACTTTGTGTTTGGAGCTGGCTACCCACAATTCTCTGTGCCAACGCACTCTGTAAAAATGTTTGGTTTGGTCATGGAGATAATCTGCTCAGCTCTTTCAGTTCAAGAAAAGTAAAACACTTGTAGTGAACTAGGAAGAGAGATGCCCCAATAATTGCACACCTTTTGATCTCTAGAGCTTACAGACTCAGCAAAGACCACAGCTGTTGAGCAGAGGATAAAGTGATGTTTACTAATTACCACAAAATATAATGTGTCTGCCTGTTCTTGTCAGAATGGACTTTTAAATGGGTTTCTCTTGCATTTGTTTAGAAGGCTTCTTTGGAAATTTCTTGTAGTGTATAATTTTCTAAATAAGTATAGAATAGACATTTTATAATAGTTTAAATGCCAGGCAGTCATTTAAAGAGACCCTGCTATTGATTCCACTTAAATCCTTCCCTCCCATCCTTGTGAAAGAGAAAAATACTGATTGGAACCATGGTGGCCAAGGTAAATGGAGTCAGTGCCTCCGGCCTGAGTTTGCTGGGCCGCATTCTGGACTGATGCCCCTCAGTCCAGAGTCTGATTGCTGTTGTCTTGAGAGATAGTTCCACATTGTTCCACTTTTTGTGTTTTGTTTGTTTTTGTGCTTGAGAAAGAGACAGAAGCAATATTGGGAGAAAGTAGCTAAGAAATAGGATATGCAAGTGGGTGAAGTATAAGCAAGAAATATAAATAAAACTGTTTATTTGAGACTTGGATGAAGCAAGTACACAAAAGATACAGCCAGTCACTAAAAGTCCTAATGGTCATGTCTGAATCTATCCACATGGGAATCCAGGCATCTCCACGACTTAGCTTCTGTCTCCTGTCTGGAGTCAGCATGAGCTCTCCCACTGGGATCTCAGGCAGTACGCAGAAGCAAGTCCTGTGTCCTGAACTACCCTCTCCAGTCAATTACACAATACTGAATTTAAAACAAAAATTCAAATAAAAAAGAATGCTAAGTGCATGATTATCAGAATACATAGCAGATTCCTATTGGCCAAACATTTATCAACTTTTTCAATGCATATAGGAATTTTGGACAAAGAAATAATATTTGGCTATGAATGGTGTTGCTATAAAAATACTGTAGATTATGCAGATTATATAGATTACAGATTACTTAGATTATCACTGATGCATAACTACAATCCTAGTCATCTAGAGGCTGAGACAGGAATATCCTGAGTTCAATTAGTCCACTCATGAAGGCTCAACCCTCATGACCTGATTGCTTCCTAGAGTTCCACCTTCATGCCATTACTTTGGGAGGAGTTAACCTTTGATGATTGGAGCATATACAGCCTGAAGATGCTAGGAATGATGTTCTAGTACACAGCAGTGAGTGGCTGTGGTCCGGGTGGGTACTCTGAGAGTAGAAATGTGCTACAATTTTGCGTTATTTCTGTCATCACCGTTACACTAGCAATAGGGTCCTGTAATTCCGAGTACCATCCTGTTTCCTATTCATGGCCAAGTTATCCTTTCACGTAATATCTTCAAGGTCGTATTTTAGGAATTATTACTTACTTTATGGAACTTTTATAGGTTTATCACTTTATCTGTTTAGAAGACAACAAAGCTATTCCATATATTTTGTTTTATATACAACTCTGACTTCATATTCTGAAAGTTCAGTAGTTTTAGCATGATAAGATTTCAAAGTTTATTTTAAAACATTTACCCCTTTATTAGGACTGGTGATGTAAATCTGTAATCCCAGCTACCCGTAAGGCTGAGGTGAGGTTGGCAGATCACAAGTTCAAGGCTAGCTTTATATATTCAAGCTACATAGTACATTCAAGTCCAACCTCATGAGACCGTGTCTTAAGGTAAAATATAAAAAGAGGATTGAAGCTATAGTCAACAGTGTCATTCCTGTTTAGAATGTTTGAGATCCTAGGTTCACTTCACAGTAATACAAATATAGGAAAACACACACACACACACACACACACACACACACACACACTGCTTAATTCTATTATGTAAGCACAGATACACTTGCATTTACAGATATGTAACTAAAACTTAATCCTGATGAGACTCTAAACTGGTGTCTGTAGTGATGTAACCATCCCCTACGCAGTCCTATGTAGAGATGTAGAGTATCTGCTGAATATTTGATTCCTCTAAAAGAAAGAAATCTATTTGATTTCTCCAGAAGTAACTAAAGTATGGCTAGTACTATGGGAAATACATGAAACATTTAATCAAAATAGGAATTCACATCACATGCCTTGTTAGTAACTCATTTCTGAGATCCATAGGCAAGTAAACATGGTGTGTGTATGTATAAATATTCATACATGTTATATACATAGGTATGTAGCATATGTGTGACATGCACCATGTGTATATTTATACCTATGCTATGTATACATATGTGTGTATATATATATAAATAAATAGAATTGTTGTGTAACAATGGTGAAGGCAGTTTTAAAGCCATTATACCTTGTTAAGGGGTCAGACTTCTAACTCAATTCCTATGTTATGATTTTCCTTATATTCTAGCATGGCAGAACTAGCTTACAAAGAGCTTAGAAATCAATTACCTGGACTTTACAGGAGCTTGCGCCAAAGCCCACCACAATTGTTTACTCCACTCACCTAAGATGAGCCAATTCTTAGATGAGCCAAGGATTAGGCCATCTGTCTCTTTTTCAACTCCTACCTGTCTTTCCCCTGCCTGAACCCCACCTTCCTATTCCATGGAGAAAGTGACATTCTGTCACTGAACCCACAGTGTTTGTATGTGCATTCTCCACCTTCTTGCCTTTGTCTATCATGGAATTCATTGTTTCTGTCTAAGCCCGTGCAGCTACCTAAGCACGGCTGTGTACCAACAATTCTTTCTTCATTTTTGCATGGCGTCATATTTTTATTGGCATCCACTGAAAGAGAAATACCAAACTGTGACATTCCAATTCTTTTCCTTTCACCAGGTCAGCAACTTGGAATTTTTTAAAAATATTTATTCATTTATTTTATGTGTTTGGCTTGTACCATGTGTGTGCCTGGTGTCAGTAGAGGTCAGAAGAAGGCACTGGATCCTCTGGGACCTCGGTTACAGATGGTTATGAGCCACCATATGGGCCTGGACACCAAACCCCAGTTAATCTGCAAGAACTGGTGCTCTTAACCCCTAAGCCATGGTTCTCCAGCCCCTAAACTCCTCTTGCTGATCATCCTATCTAGTGGGAATCAGGTTATAGTTTTATTTAAATTTATTAAAAGGTAGCAAATTGGGAGTAGTTCATATTTAAGACAAACCCATTATAACCATTAAAAGAGAAACTATAAATTTCATCTTATGCTGTTTGATGCTCCTAATGAAAATGTATGCTTTGCTATTTAACATAATGTAATACATCTTTGTAAGACTAAATAAAGAAGTCCATACATAAAAATCTACATAATTGTACTAATCATGATTGGAAAGTTTTAATCTTCAGAGAATTCCCTTTGGCCTCTGAATAGCATTGTGCAACTGGCATGCTTTAGTAAAATTCAAATAAACATTATATTGTACTTATTTAAACTATCAGTTTCAATATGATGACCTCATTAAGTCTGGGAAGAAGGCTGGAGCTCGTATCATGGGTCTATGATGATCTATTCATCCTACTCCATGACCAGGGTGTTGATAACATAATTATCTTCTACTTAGGATAATTGTTATGATAATTGCTCTCTGACAGTGAAGCCCCGTGACTGCAGGAGGCTGTGAGGACATGAGAGCTGCTCCCACTGGAAGCCTCAAGCTCCTCTCTGACAGGCTTCCGCAGAACTTTTGTAGAGCTAGTGGAGCATCTGTTAGAGACCAAAAATAAAAAATAAAAATAAAAATAAAATAAAATAAAAAAGTCTTATGGCCAGAGCTATCCAAGACCATCCTCTAGGGCCTGCCATGCTAGCTTTCTGTGTACGCATCCTTCAGGGCCTGACTCTCCACAGACTGTATGACTAGGATGAGGGGTAGAGAGCTGGAGTGAGCAGGAACATCTAAAGGCAGACCATTGGAGCTGTGTTAGGAGATATTTCTGGAACCCTTTTGGGTCTCTAGGCCAAATAGGCTAATGTTAGAGTGAAGGACCGGAGAGTGTGGTGACACCAGGTGGCTTGGATCTTTAGCAGCAAGTCCAGTAACTGCGTTGCTCACCTTAGAACGAAGTGTATTCATCTCCAGAGGACGTTCATGATGAAAGCCACAAACCGATGAACACTGTGTAAGGAATCAGAATTGAGGCAAATGGATGGACCTCAGAGGACTATGGGACTCTGTGGAGGTTGCTGGGCCAAGGCATGTAGGGGCTGCCACAACAAAGGTACACAGAAAAACAGCCTTGAGAAAAAATTAATAAACTTGCAAAGTAAAGCTATCATGTTCCCAAAATAACTTTCAGGCTATTAAAAACGGTTAGAGTTAACCCTTTCTAGTTGATACTTCATCCTGAGGAATTTTTCATGGCTTTCTGCGCATTTGTTTTTCCAGAGTGGAGGTAGTTATATCCTTCCTCACAGTCTCCTGAAGTAACTGTGGTACTTTTTAGACGCTATGAAGCCACAGTATTTTAATATTTCAATTCTTATTGCGTGAAATACTGCTTTATATCTTGAGAAAAAAGAGGTAAAAAAGAAAGATATTCAGATAAATGAAAATCATTATTTACCATTGCTACTGACATACTACTCGGCCTCGAGTTGGTACGAGCAAAACAATCAGAAAGTGTGTGATGTTCCTCATGAACAATGGCAGCGTTCCCTTGGGAGCCTGATCGGCTACTATGAGAATCAGTTACTCGTGCTTTTTTTTTTTTTCTTTTTTGGGGGGGAGGTACCTGTCAACTTTTTAACACTGTAAAATATAATTTTCAGGTCTTCAGAATTCCATACAAACCATGCAACCAGCCTGGAACTGCCATGCAGCTAAATTTACTAAAAGAACTTGGACTTGGGGGGGGCGCAAGGTCGGGTTTGAGTGGCCACTCCGTTGCTCACAACCTGGGGCAGTTTGGGTTGTGGTGTGTTCTCTTTCTATGAAGTGGGTCTTGCTCTTTAGCCCAGGCATTTGAATGTGCTCTCACCCTGCCCGAGCCTTCCAAGTGCTGGGGATATCTATGCATGCCACCACGCCAGACTTCTGGGAAAGCTTCTGGAGCCGATTTCCCCATCTAGGATAAACAGCCGTTGGTGACTTAGTGCTCTGTACACCTGCCAGGTGCCACATTCCCGGTCTCGCTTTTATACTTTACCGTAAACTAGGTCAGATACAAGGTGGAGAGCCACTGAGAAGAAAAGAATAGGAGCTTTTAACATTTGCATCATGGGTTGGTTCTTATCTCCTTAAGTACTGGAAACAGGCTGAAGACAGGGTAACTAAGGCATGGCTTTTATGTTCTTAAAGCACCTCCACTTCATTACCTGGAGGGGGAGGTGCTCCTCTCTTGTGAAGTAGTGTTTATTGCCTGGGCAACCTGTTTAAGTTCACTTCACGAGGTAATCTATAGTCAGCCTTTAATTCTGTGTGTCCAGGCAACAGAGCACGGACAAGTTACTAGTCAACCTTAGGCAATGTAGCATGTGCCCACATGGCATCTTGGTACAGGGTTGCAAGAAGCAAAACTGGGCTGAATGATCCACGGTTACCTCGGGTGCCTTGTGCCTTACAGCTAAAAAGCAAGTTAGAAAGGGATGCGGGACTAGCACAGCGGAGCCCTGGGAGGGGTCTGAGGATGTTGTCCTTGGAGCCGTAACAGAGTTCAGTGACACTGGGATGACCACGTTGATTCGCAGGTGTCCTGATGATGACCCTGAATAAACATGGATGTAACTATAATTAATTCTACAACAACCAGCCCCAGAGTTCCCGCTATTGATGTCGGAACAGGACTGTGGGCTAGCCCTGTGTCTATGCTGTCTATTCTCCCTGCCACCTTACCTTAAGCCCTGACGGAGCTTTTCTAGTAAACTTGGAAGGCCCATGAGTCTGAAGCTGGGAGCAAAGCAGTTTGAGCTCAGTCTCAGAGCTCATCCTGACTATTGGTCTAGAAGGCTGACCTAGCTTTGCTGCCCCCAAGGTCTAGATCATCTCTCGGGTCCCACTGTGTCCCAGATTTTTGTCTATAACTAGTCTATAACCACGCTCTTACCTTCTACAAGGCCAAGGTGTGTCTGATTCTGTTTGATCTTGCCCCCAGGACAGAGGAAACCTGGGAAGGCGGAATAGCCACTGGCCTCAGAATATGCATGCCATAAATACCGGCCTCCTCCATTTATCCCTCTTCTGAATATGCATGTATTGCCAGTGAGAACAGATATTTACCTGTGCATTTTCAGAAGCACCCAACAGTGAAGGGTGGCTAAATTAATCAGTGAACTCGAGGAGGGAAAAAGGGTAGGATAAAAAGGTCATTGCTTTCACAGTTCCCTGCAGCCATGAATAATGGTTGCTAAGACTGGAGCATATATTCTCTAGTTATTTTTCCATTCCAAATATTATACCATTGGGAATCAATCATTAGTGATAATTGAAGGGAATGTTCAGGGTAGGGAGGCAGTTTCTATGTTTTGTGATTTTTTTTTTCCACCCAAACCAAATTAGGAATTGTGCGTGTGTCCTGGTTTCCGGTTGTTGTCTGCTGAAGTGTTCCCTTCATCTCTCTTCACTTTTCTTACTTCAGCGCTTGCACCGAGAACAATAGCTTTTTGTTTTCTAGTTCAGATGTGGGTGGGTGTGGCTGAGGGCCATCACATTCACTGAGAACCCTAACAAGTTGCTTTGTGATGAGGAACCAGTGAGGAGGACAGGATTCCACCAGCTTTGGAGTGTGTCTTTGTAATTGAGCGGGAGAAGGGAAGGCCACCTTTATTTCTTTTCTTTCTGTTTTTCCTCCCATCCCTCTTTAGACAAAACCTGTTGCATTTGCAGTTCGGACCAACGTCAGGTACAGCGCAGCCCAGGAGGATGACGTCCCGGTGCCAGGCATGGCCATCTCCTTCGAGGCAAAGGATTTTCTGCATGTTAAGGAAGTAAGGAAAACTTTCAGCTTCTTTGGGTGTGAAGGTGATGTCACCTTCGACGCTCACTGCCTTCTTACTGCTGTGAGAATGCATCCTGTCTAGCTGCGGCTGTCTAAAATACTGCTAAATCAGCGGCTCACAGCCTTTTCTGGTATAAATAAACTTAATGAGGAAGGAGGCAGAGGCTCCTGGCAAGAGCCAGAGCCCCTCTGGGCTTTGTGCCCTAGAAATTAGGAACTGTTTTGTTAGATAATCCATTTTTATGTGTGACCTGCACTTTATCTTTAAATGATTAACCTTGATTAACTATGCGTGATTTTCCATGATGTACGAACTTGGAGCTATGCTAAGGAGGAGGGTTTATTGTTTCGTTTTTTTCTGAGACAAGGTTTCACTCTGTGGCCCAGGACTTTCTATGAGGTCCAGGCTCTGAAACTCACTATATACAGGCTGACCTCAAACTTGCTATAATCCTCCTTCTATCGCTGCTCCACCTCATTCACCTGAGAGCTAGAACTGTCGTTATGAGTCACCATGCCTGCCTCCTGGGAGAAGGTTTTGTGGCTTTCTGCAGAGGAGCATAATTTCTGCAGTGGAAAGGGAATGGCGGGAATCAGACAGAACACATGAGACAAGAAGCTGATGCCAAGGAACTTCCTCTTCCCCTAAGCTGACAATGACGGTCCGAACATTGGAAAAATTCACCTTTAATTAAGTTGTATTAGGTGTTCACATGTCACGTACTTATTCTGTGGGATAGCACGGTGACAGTAATTCTTCCTAGATGACAGTCTGTGTGCACACAAGCTTTTTATTTTGATTTTTTAATTTACAGTTGGAGGATTCACAGGGAGCTTATGAAAATTAACTGACAAGTGAACTAAGGAGCGAGAGGGAAGGAAATGCTGACTGCCCATTAGGAGAGCTCACAGCATCAAAACACATAAATACACACGTTCAGAAAGGGCATGAACCACTCTACAACAAAAAGTTGACTAACACAGGGGCTTTCTTGATGCCAATACTTTGAGAAGAACCATTTTTTATTAAGGAGAGAAAAAGCAGGAGCAGTCTTTGAGATGTTTGAGAATAGATTTAATCGAGGAAAATAAAATTAGATTGTGAAGATTCAAGATAAACACTTTACCTGCAAGAGATAAATTGTCAGTACAACATGAGAAAAAAAACATGTGTGAACACAGTACTATATGGTTATAAAACTGCACAGAAGTACATTTTGCTGGTACAAAATATTTCAGGTATACTTAATATCTCTCTCAATATTAATACTTTCAGTTAATCCCATATTATAAGGGAAAGGGCTCCATAAGGCTTCTGAGCTCCTGTCTTTTGCTAGGTATGGACAATAACCTTGGAAGCTTAGCACAGATTCAGCCTGGTCCTAAAGACAGCACTGGGAAGGGGAACACAAGGGAATGCAAAGCCTTCATTGAACTGCTGGCTGAGAGCACCAAGAATACCTCACTCTTCTGAGCTCAGCCCATAAAGCCAAGGGGCTTCTTGAATTTTCATATTCGATGCACGCTTCTAACTGCCATGTTTCTCTCTGCTGAAAAAGGTTATAGAAGAAATCAATTCAGATCTTTCCGTGTACTAATTCATTCTAATACTTTTGATTTTGTGTGCAGAAATTTAATAATGACTGGTGGATAGGACGACTGGTCAAAGAAGGCTGTGAAATTGGATTTATTCCAAGCCCGGTCAAGCTAGAAAACATGAGGCTACAGCATGAACAGAGAGCCAAGCAAGGGAAATTCTACTCCAGGTATGAGGAAAACACGAGCTGTTTATGAATAAATGCAGACAATGCCCTCTCTTCTGCCCTGTTACTTGCTAAGAGCTGCGATCCTTATTATGCGTCAAGCAGATGCTGATACAGTTCATGGACAGCCCTTTAAAAACACTCCATCCCTGCTTCTGATCTCTAGCCCACTTGAGAGAGAATCCGATTATGATCATTAATAAAAGCAGCTGAGGTCACAGAGCATTAAGGTTTGCCTTCAGCACGGAGGAGACCCTGAAGTCCTAGTCATTTGCTGAACATACTCAGGAACGTAGCAGCCACAGTGAAGTCCCAGTGTCTGTCTGTAGCCGTCCTAGGTGACTGGGAGATTCTTTAGGGATATCAGTCTCGGACATCACTGGGCAACAACAGCTTCTGTGGTCTGTTTCATTTTCACCCGTCAGATCCAATTTTCAGTTCTTCCAGCTGTTGAGCGTGTAAAAAGACACTATGCATAAAGCACATTAAAATTGCCTTTGCGAATAGCGGTTAGCTGAGTTATATAATAGGCCAGGCCTATTACTCTGACTGCAGCTTCATGGGAGGCTTAAGCTTCCCTTCCCTTCACTAAGATACTCCTTAGGCGGGCTTCTCATCCCTGTGCTGAATTTCATATTGAAGCCTGTATAGCCAAGCTGGAGAACACGGTATGGTTCTTCCCACATGGATGGATGGAGGGGGATAAAGAAGACTTTACCTTCATGTAGATAACTGAGCTTCTGTTCTCACTCCTTTACATCTTGCTCATTTATACAATGATGTCATAAACTACGTTGTTAGTGATTATATTTTAATGTTAGCAGTATTTTTCACCGACTGTCAACAGCGGAGTGAAATAGAATATACCCAATCTAATTAAGACCAACATCTGATCACTGTTACACTCCCAATAGCCCTCAATTTATTCTAGTGATCTGGTTAGTTTTTCTTCTAACTGTATACTCTGCCTCTGCTGATTTGATTTTACTGTATCTCTTTAACAACCTTTTTCTAGTTATGAGTAAGTACTTCTACTCACCTCTGAAAGTGTTTACATTTGCCTCTTAACAATTAAGATATTTTGTGAGGACATAAAGAGTTGTGTTTTTTTGTTGTTGTTTTGTTTTTTTCAAGACAGGGTTTTTCTGTGTAGACCAGACTGTCCTCAAACTCACAGAGATACGCCTGCCTCTGCCTACCAAGTGCTGCGATTAAAGGTGTGCGCCACCATGCCAGTGTCAGACTCAGAGTTTATATATATATATATATATAATATATAATATAATATAATATAATAATATACAATATATTGTATATAATACATATTTCAGAATATTGAAATTTGTATATATATGTACACATATACTTATTCATATACTTATCTGTGTTATATATACACATACATATGCATATATGTACAGATATTCAAAGATTTCAAAGTCTGACAAAAATTAGGGGCTGGAGAGCTGGCTCTGTGGTTAAGAGTAATGGTTGTAGTTAGAGTAATGGTTGCTCTTCCAGAGTACCCAGGCTCAGTTTCTACCACCCACATGGAGTCTAACAACCATCTGTATCTCTAGTTCCTGGGGATCAGATGCCCTCTTCTGGCCTCCAAGGACATTGCATACAGATGGTATATTTACATATGTGTAGACATTATTATTCACAAATAATAATGAAAAAGTTTAAAAAGGCTAACAAACATCAAAGGCAGTGATACTGGCACACGGTTCAAGACTTTGGCCTGTGGATGGCATTCAAGAACCCATCTGCCTCTGAACCATTTAGGGGTTAGCAGCATCTTTCTAAAAGTAGAGCAAACTCATGTTTGAACTAAGGTGGGACTTAGGATTGGGGGAAATAAAACCAAAGGTAAAAGGCACAGCAAGGAAGTGCTTGGTCTTAACCATCAGCATCCTTGTGGAATTGCCAAAAATGATGATGCTGTAAGTTCTACTTTTTATGAGCTGTATACACATCTGCATGTCCTTATTGAATGTGCAGAAGTATTTAAACTCTTAGCAACATAGAGTAAAATGCTTGGGATTGGCTTTGTGTATTAAAATGCTAGAAGACTAGAATCAATGATATGCCAAATGAGGGCATATCATTTTCCTGCATGCCAGTAGTTAGTTTTGTCAGCAGTGCCCCTTGAGGCACAGCCATGGTCCACAGTTATTTTTAGCAGGACCTGGTCCATCCATGTTAAGAAGCACTTATCTTGCCTAATTCCATGGCATTCTTATTCTGTCGGCACGTTTCTGGGATCTTCGTGTGTTAAGAGTTGACACACGTTTATATGTACTGGTGAGCCGTACATTATACTAGCAACTCCAAAGTTCCTAAGACTTAAGCATATGCTCCATCTCATCAGAATCTGGTAATTCTTTAATTTTAATTTACAGAATCGTGTAATTTATATTCTTTACTTTTAAAATTATCACACAAGATATCAGATGTCATTATGACATTTTCTTACAAGTATGTTTTAGTAGATACCCCTTTGCCCAGTTCATAAGTGTTGAATAAAATCTTCACACTGCAACAAAGTTGAATCCTTCTTGTTAGTCTTGTTCTGAAAATGTTCACTATCAATTTCTAGTTAATTCATACTACAATCTGTATTTAAGTTTCTTCTTTTGTCTTAAAGATTGATAAATTGAGGTATTGCTATGATTTTCATTTACAGATTGCCATGCAAGGTATAATTTTAATCTTAAGATACTAAAAATAATCAATCTAAGCCAAAGGAACTGGTGTTAGCCTTGAGGTCTTACACCTTGCCTACAAATCCTCTAAATGTATAGGCAAAGGAAATCTCTACTGTCTACCCATCTGTCATCTGGGCATGAAACTAGAGGGCTGTAGAAATGATCCAACTCTTTTCCCAGGGACTTTAAAAAATTAAACTCTGGGGGCTGAAGAGGTGGCTCAGAGGTTAAGAGCAGTGACTGCTCTTCAAAAGATCCTGAGTTCAGTTTCTAGCAACCACATAGTGGCTCACAACCATCTGTAATAAGATCTGGTGTCCTCTTCTAACATACAGGAAAACATGCAGGCAGAACATTGTATATATAATAAATAAATAAATCTTTAAAAAAGCTATTAAACACTGAACTTCAAAACAGAGACTATCATAAAACTGTTTCAAGGACTCCAAGAATCTCCATTGGGAAATGACTGTTTGTTTCCTTGTTAGAAATACACATTTTTGGTTCAATTAAAAACTCAATAAATTAGAACATTTATTGAGCAATACAATGTTTTAGCATATAAAACAATTGTTAAGTTTAATCTGAGTTTTTGTTTTACTTCAGTAAATCAGGAGGAAATTCTTCATCCAGTCTGGGTGACATAGTACCTAGTTCCAGGAAATCGACACCTCCATCATCTGGTAAGTAGGAGATCAGTGCCGACCACTGCCTATGCCTTTAGTGCTTCCCCAGACTCCAT
This sequence comes from Arvicola amphibius, assembly GCF_903992535.2. Classification (NCBI taxonomy): domain Eukaryota; kingdom Metazoa; phylum Chordata; class Mammalia; order Rodentia; family Cricetidae; genus Arvicola; species Arvicola amphibius. Next base: position 97,017,970 of record NC_052052.2, on the reverse strand, counting down.
TAGTTATGTGAATTTCAAACCTGCAAATGTGACAGTGTATCAGGAAGAAAAAGGTCCCCATGAAATTAGGGACAGAATGGGCAGGGTTTCCTTTTTTTTCTTGGTATTGAAAATCAAGCAAGGAATTAGCCTGTGTTGCTCTAAGTTATTACAGAAGTGACAGCTGTAATCTAATTGCATACCTTAGTCCTACTATGACATGTTAACAAGGGAAGAAAAGTTTTATGTGAGCTAGAATTTAAATTTCAGTTTATTTTATTGTATTTTGTCTGATAAATCTGTCATTGCAAAGCTGAAGTTCTTCTATAAATACTTCCTGAAAGTTGAAATCTTTTATCAAGTAAACATTTAGCAAAATGTCTAAGTGAGCCAAATCTGAGCACAAAAAGAAATGTCAGTTTAGGATCTATACTGGCTGGAAAAACTCACAGCAATTTAAAGGCACTGAAAATTAAGTTAGTCTGCTCAGAGTAGACACTGAAGGCCTTGCAGTGTTAATCAGGGCATGTCTACCACAGTGGAAGAGGAGTCAGGAATCCCTGTAGGCCTCTACTCCTGCCTTTGTTCAAATGTGAGGTTACAGGGATTCCTCTCTAGCCATTACAGATACCCTAACTATCAAAAAGTCTGTCTCTGAAGACTCGTAGGGGCTCTAACATGGAAGCAAGTTACATCAGGTAAAGCCCTGCTGGAGACAAAGTTCTTCCATGCTCCCTAATAACACAACCTCAATTTGTGTTAATGCAATGCTGAAAAGCACCTGTGTACTGGAGAACAAGTAAGTCAGCCTGAACGTAAAATAATATTTAATTTTGGAGTCACATGTTATCATTACTAAAACCCAACATTGAGATTGACCTGGAAATAAAACCAAACGTAAGATGTACTATCAGAATATTTAGAACTTAGGCTCTGTGATGAGTTTCATATCAATAGCTCAATGGATGTAAAGGGAATCGTCAGAAAATCCTAGAGAAAATTTCCAAGTCAACTTCCAAGCACAACTAACCATTTCATAGCAAATGTAGACTAGCCTCCAAGTGTAACTTTCATTTGTTTTGCTTACCTGAGTTCCTAACTATAATTTCCAACTCACTGCTAGACCAAGGAGTAATTTCCAATCCCCATGAGATGGGGTAATCTCCAGTTGCACAACACGTAACTCACACCACACCTGTGCATAGACTTCATCCCCAAACTTGGCTTCACTTGACCCAAGCTCTAAGAGTAAGCTAAAATATGTTTCTGAGTTTCTCTATAAAAAGGGATGGGACAAGAAAGTAAACAATAGTGAGGACTAATAAGTATTTATAAAATGTGGAAGCACTGCTCCCACGTAATGCTAATGTATGCTAAGGTGTGGGAATACAGGTGTGTAATTAAAAGTGGGTGGCATCTCTCAGGAGAAGAATCACCTGAGTTCAATGGCATGGATAGAAAACGGGAAAGTTGAAAAGCGTGTTTCTTAATGTGTTCTGAATATGATATTTTAGAAATCTTTCAGAATGAATCCAGACACTTCTAGACCTAAGTTAAAGCAAAAAGTCATCAAGTACTAAACTGGAAAGGGATTTGGGGCCCTTGGTGTTGAGGTGCAGGTGAGTTTCCATCTGGAGCTCATGCTTTGCCTGGGTGGCTGAATATGTCATTCTTGTCAAGGCTAGACCTGTATGCATCCCATTCTTTATGATTTTCCAGTTTTAATTCCTTTAATTTCCTTTTAAACAAATCCATCTGATGACCATAGCAGATGAGATTTTGTGGAGAGACCCTAAAATCCAACTCAGAAATGTCACCATAATGAAGGGCTGTAAGCTCTTGCATTTGTCATGGTTTCTAGCCTCATTTCCAGTCAAGTTCTTGGAGGGTACTGGTCCTTGAATGTGGTTTTCATAAGTCCAGTAGAAGGTAGCGAGGATAAAGTATATAAGGAAACAGATTTGATATTGGTTAAGACACATTAAGAAGGAGATAGTAGCCTAGATCCTTGCTTCCCTATCTGGAAGTTGTTAATAGCAAGCTTCTGTATTGGGACTCATGACCTGCTTTCCATCCTCTTCAGGGTAACACTACTCAAGTAGCACCACACAGAAACCTTCCAACATGAGCAATGAATGCTGTAGTGTGGTGTAAAACTCTAGGTTGATCCCAAACACCTGAAAATTTCCTGACTATGACATTCCTCTGCAGATCAAGGTCTGAACCTTTAACTAATTAGTATGCAAAGACTGAAGAAAAAGAAAATCCCTACTCATAAAATAACAGAGTTGATATTGCAACATTGTGCAGTTAAGTCAGGTGTTCACCCCTGTACAGACTTCTGAACTAATCAAACGAAAAGCAACTAGACAGGAAATCCCCAATATTCCAAGTCTGAAACCTTTTGGATCACAGTAACTACAAAACTGCAAAATACTGTGCCAAGATCAGATGATCTCGGGTCCTTTGAAAAGGCCAGGGGAGGCTCCTGTAGGCCTCAGCTCAGCTTGTATATCACACGGCAAGGTAGCTGAACCTAAGCACCAAACTATAACTCTAACTGGTTTTTTTGTCCCTTCTATCAACACATTATAGGATTTGTTAACATATTTTGCCTCAGGCTTACTGGGGTGAATAAGTTTTCCTTTCTTCTGCTTGACCTAATCTCAATCATAAAGTAATTACCTAGCAGGCTCAAATCTGATATAGTTCAGAACCATGAACCCAAAAACATGACCAATGAAGAAATAAAAGGAATAGAAAGAAGGCCTTCAGAGGGTACCTCACCTACTGGACGGTGCAGGAATGGGTACAACTCTAAGGCAGGAGCATTGGGTCTGCAACCTGGTATGGGGTCTGCAACTTGGTACTGCTGGACTTCTGCCAAGAGGAGGCCACTTTCATTCTGTGGGTTCAGCTTTTAAGTCTTAAAACCAAGACTGTTTGAATTGATCTTTGAAACTTACTATTCTGTAGTTGATAAAATTTTACAGCAATTTGATGTAGAAAGATTATAGGAACTTGAAAATGAAATTATGCATCCTTTTTCACTGACTAGTTTCAGAGCTATATTTTCGGGCAAAAGGGTTTCAGAAGTGACAACAGGGCCAAGCAACCAACCTAGAACCTTTACTCATGAGGAAGCAAGAGGCCTGTTCTCTTGGGCCTTTGAGCTCTTGCATTCTTCCTCAGAGGCTTGGAAACTGCCTAAATCCTAACTGATTTTGATATGATGATTTCATTAATTTGTTGTTGCCCACTGGTCTTCAATCAGACTCTCGGAGGACACACACATACTTCCTTGAAACCACTTTAGTCCTGCCCATCCCAGATCACCCTAGCAATCATTTGCCTTCCCTATGATTTTCTGGGTATTGCCTAGATTAAGGGATTTATATTCTCTTGTCCTAAAATGTCTGTTGTAATTTTCATGAAACTTTTTATGTGGTCCCCTTTCTCCTAACATTAAAATCCAACAAAATGAGAAGACTGAGGCCTATTGCATTCAATGTGTGCAGAGTACGCGTCTTTTATCTAAGAGATAAGCGAAGATATTGCACTGAGACCACGTGCTTTGTACCTTACATTTATAAGCTAATATGGAGAACAGCAACGTTTGAGATGAGACAGTAAAAAGCTATTTCTTCAGAAGTACTCTGGAGATCGAGCACAAAACCGACTTGTATGAGAAAGAACTATTGCAAGGGTGTCTTTCCGCCGAGTTGGATTTGATGGCACTGCATCTTAACATGTCTTACATTTGTATTTGACTCTGTAATGTGCTGCTCCCTCATGACAAATCTTCTACAGTGGTTAGTTTATTTGCTTTCATTTTATTTTCTTTATAACCTGCTTTTCCTCTCCTATCTACCTGATGACTTTTGAATTGTTTGTCTGTATATAGCTATAGACATAGATGCTACTGGCTTAGATGCAGAAGAGAATGATATTCCAGCAAACCACCGCTCCCCTAAGCCCAGTGCAAACAGTGTAACGTCACCCCACTCCAAAGAGAAAAGAATGCCCTTCTTTAAGAAGGTAACACAGATTTCCCAGCTCCTGTTGTCCACTTGCTCAACTGCACTGCGTCACAGTTCCAGTCCTGTTGATTGTCTGTGTCCTTTGACAAGCCAATAACACGCATGCTCTGTTATTCTTTGTTTCTTTTCCACGCTGCTGTAGCTAAGCAGAAGCAGAAATCGGTAAGTCGACATTGACATACCCATGTTTTTCCTGCCACTGGCATCATTAGCATCAAGTCCTTCAGTTTCATTAAGTACAGTCTTCCCAGTCCTAAGACAGCCTATCAATAGATAACTGAATCCATATATCTTCCACCAATAACATTCAGTGAGTGGCCTGTTGAAATGCCGTCACAGTACTTATCCTTTTTGATGGAATAATATCTGCCACAAGGGATTTTGTTTAAATACTCAAAGATATCCAACACTGGCCTTGCTGTACAGCACACCTCAGTTGTACATGCTTTTCTTGTCTGTCTTTTTGCCAGAAACATAATTTATAATAAAGCATATTAAAGCAGTTATTGGATTCTGATTTATAATATCCAGATACATTGCTTGTGCTTTAATCAAGAGGTTATTCAATTTTGAATTCAGTCAGTATTTAAACTTCTAATCCATTAGGTGCAAAATCTGCTGATGAACAAGACCAGTGGAAAACTGCAGGCTTGTTTTGGCGGTTTACTGTGAGTTTTTCCTATTGTCATATATAAGAACTCTCCCAATATTTTTGCCTTCTCCATCAGTCAGATTTCAGCATCTCACCTAGTAGACAGTATGGCTGCTGGCCACATGTAGAGCCTTTTCCCTTGGCCAATCGAGATGATAAACTGATGCTGTGCCCTGACTGGAAACTCCAAGGAATTCCCAAGACCTTTTAATACAAGTTTCCTCTCGGCATATTTCATTGCTTTGTAGCACTATTTTTAAAAGACCTCCCTACTTCCACTTTTTCTTCTCCTTTGACACACCTTCCATAGTCATTATGCTTTTAGACTTATAGCCCCTATTGTTACCATGTCTGGCACAAGCATGGGTATTTTTTGTTTGTTTTTTGGTTTTTTGAGACAGGGTTTCTCTGTGTTTCTTTGGAACTAGTCCTGGAACTAGCTCTTGTAGACCAGGCTGGCCTTGAACTCACAGAGATCCACCTGCATCTGCCTCCCGAGTGCTGGGATTAAAGGCGTGCGCCACTACCACCCGGCCAGGGGTATTTTTTTTTTTAGCTTACACATGAACCAATATTTCTAGACTTTCATCAAATTAAAAGTCTTACCTCCACACACAAAATCAACTGATTGCTCTATAGATGTTAACAATAAGTTATACACAAAAGCATAAGCTTGTTTTTTCTTTTTAAATAATCATTAAGAAGAGAACTCCAAGCAAAATTTTAAACACCTGGACTTCTCTGTTGTCACAGAAAGCCCCAACCTGATGATCTTCCACAGGAGTGGACCACCTCTCTGGTCCGACTTTGTCGTCACAACTGTTGCTTGCAGCTAGGTAACTGCAGGCATTTCTTAGACAGTCAATACTACTCAGTCATTCTGGACTTCAAGTGGCAACATTGATATGACCATGCTCGTCAGAAAGTACTTTGTAGTTCACCTGCCTGTAAATTTCAAAACATTAATGAAATTTATCCTAATTTTTTCCACTAAAGAAGTGAAACAAAAAAATTGGCTTAACCAAAAAGGACAGATAAAAATGTTGTCATTAGCAATATGGCACAGAGTATCAATATTCCATCAAATAAGGTAATTTCTAATGCTGCCCCTGATGGTAGAGAAGCTGATTGATGGCCAGCATGGGTAACCCTCTGCTAGGCTGGCAGTCACAGACTGAAGGAACCAAAGTCCTATCTAACACTGGGCCACTCAGATGTCTTAATAGCTGCTCTTTCATTGCTTGTAGTGTCTGTCTCCATAGGTAATGGTGACAGCAGTGTTCTCACAGCAGTAGCGGAAGGATGTGGCTTCCAGGCACTTTCAGTACAAACCCAAGCGCTATGAGATGCAATCGCTTAATAAATATGCTTCTGATGCCTGCGGCACTGGTGCTCACTCTTGTGTTCCTTCTTCTGTGATAATGTAGACTCAGACCAGAGCTGGCTGTGTGAGCGTCCACCCAATCGTCTTCCATGTCTTAGGTTGCTTTTAGTGCGCTGCTTGTCTGGCTTTTGTGCTGTCGGTGTACTGTGTTTGTCTAACTTGTACACTTTCATTCAGATATGTATTTATCTTTATCATGTCTATTAAAAAGAAGTTTGGATTGCTAGGGAAATTTTTAAACAATAAAAGGTGAACATCCATTGGCAGTAATATCTTTTTCCATTGGATTATATGTTCTACAACTACTGGCGAAAGCTCATATGGACGCTGTTGAGTTTGATGTGTGTCTAAATAGCCACGTAAGCAAAAGAAAGAGGAAGCCAGCAAGTCTGTGATGGCTGATTTGAAACAACTGTCAAATGATTTTTAGCGACAGAATAGTAAAATAGTACATGCACGCCAGTTGATCAAGTTCTTAAAGTTCTTTCGATGTATGTCATGTTTAAAATATATTTTTAGATGCTCTTCAAGGGATGATGCATCTTACAGAGCTCACAAGTCATTAATTAGAGTAAATGATTTGTTCATCCAATGTGCAAAGCCCAATGCATTAAGAGAGGTTACTTCTACATAACTTTACAAGTGCCTGTTACAAGAGCTTGTTTAAATTTCATCTAGCAAATTTATGTTACCAATGTTTCAAATTTTTATTTGGAAAAAAAATCAAGTTGAAAATGATAGTTTTAGAAGTGACAGTAAAATTTAGCTCCTACCCTGTTTTTCTAAACAAACAAACAAATTACCCACAGAGATGGATAAATCAGTTATGGAACAGAAACTAGCTAGTACATGCTTCAGAAACATATCACATATGCAAGGTAGTAAGAAACATTTTGAAGCCGCTGAAGCATGGTCAAATAAAATTAGGACAAATCATTCACCTTCCACCATTGCACATAAATCTTGATTTGAGAAGTTTATAAATGCAAAAAAAAAAGAGGTCAAAAATTCCAATGCCCTAGCCCTAGAGCTTGAACAGTGATGATGATTACTGTTTTGGCATTAGCATGCCTGCCAATTTCTGCTCCCTCAGAATTTCAGTGGAATTCCAGGTATTTGGTAGTGAGAGGCACAATGTTTGGAAACTAGAATTTATACAGGTAAGACCAACAAATCATAGGCAAAGCTGACAGGGATTTATCTGTCATAATTAACCATGATCCTTTGAAGTCTTCAGAAGTCCAAGTGTTCCTGAAGAGCAATGAAGCCCTGGCTAGTTGAGCCTGGCGTACTAGTATACACTGGGCATGTTTCTGTTTGTTCTACCAAGCAGCTTACATGCAAGGAAACTAGAGACTATGCAGTTATTTAAACCTTAGAAAAAGAAAGCTGCCAGTCTTTCATTGAGTTGATTTACTTGGAAAAGAGGCAATGATGGAAATATTTAAATGTCTGAAAAACCAGTGTCTTGTATATTAGAGTTCAGGAAAGTACCTTATGCACAAAGTATCTCCGACCCACTGTCTTTGAGAAGTCTAAAGTTGCCTCATCTCTCTGCAGACAGAGCACACTCCTCCTTATGATGTGGTACCTTCCATGCGGCCAGTGGTCCTAGTGGGCCCTTCTCTGAAGGGCTATGAGGTGAGTAGGAGGTGAATTTGAGCGAGGCTCACAGCAGCCAAGCAGGTTGTTTTTCGGGCTGTGGTGTGTTTTGTTTAGTGTTCTGAGTTCCTGAAGGTTGCCATGGATACTCCTGCTAGCTCTAATACACCATATCCAGGAAAGGATATCAAGTGGAGAATGTCTGCAAGCCCTAGCAAAGGAATTTCTTGTCACTAAAGCATCCTACGATCAGAAATTTTATCTTATCATTTCATTAGGGCTTGGAGACAGGAAACGTGGTAACCACACTTCTTCCAAACGTGACGCTCAGGTTTTCAACTGTTAATGATGAGAAGTAAACTTGGTTCTCATAATCAGTAACAATTATTTATCCTCGGGTTTTCTCACATTTTAATTTATTATCCAATTACAGGTCACAGATATGATGCAAAAAGCACTGTTCGATTTTTTAAAACACAGATTCGAAGGGCGGTAAGTATTGCACAATGCTGGCTTTGTGTATATTTGTTTTGAAGATGGACAAACTCTGTGGGACAGATAGTCGATCCCAAGGGTAAACTGTTTTGTTCTCTGGACAGGAAGTAGGCTTCATTTAGCGCAATTTGATCCCATGTTTGCGCTGCGCATCCTCATCCCAGGATAGTCCCGTCACTGCACGTGTGTCTGTAAGCTGACTGTGGCCCCACCTCTGCTCACCTGCAGTTCACAAGGCCCTAGTTCCTTGCTGCTGCCCAGATATCACAAGTGCACCTTCTTCTATTCCCTCCCTTCCAAAAGACTTTACCATCACCTCCTCCCCCATCACCCTTTAACCCCTTCTCACTGTGCTTTCCCACAGTGAACTTACATCCTTGCTTCAGGGAGGAAACAGGCAAGCCAAGACTGACACAGGCCTGTATCTCTAGCACCTGACCTGAGGCGGAGGAATATGGCCAGTCTAGGTCTCATAGCTAGATTCTTTCTGGAGATAGGAGGATTAGAAGCCAACAGAAGGCATGAGTTACCCCTACTACATTTATGTCTGCCTCAATGTTCTGCATTTCCCCTTCCTAGGGTTTTCTTAGCAACGGTTAACTTAACCCATAACCACCTGGGCACTAGACCACATTCCCCATTTCCTTCCCACTTAACTACCTAGACAATGACCTCACTATACATCCCTCTCATCAGTATTTCCTGTCCTGAGGGAGACGCCATTAGCTATAGTTATCTCTCTTCACACTTAGCCTAACTTCCTTCCCACCTATCACTCAGCTGCCTAATTTCCCCTTCTTCATAGAGAACTCACTGGGTTGTTCGTACTGTGGCTGCTCTCCTGCTTCCATATCCGCCCCAGTTAGATTTTCCCTGATACCCACTTCCTCAGCATGACAGGTGCTCCAGTCAGCTAGGCCCATGTCCACATCAGTGTCTGTTCCTTGCTCTTCCCTCTGGTAGGAACTTTTTCTTCACATCTCTCCTGGTAGCACAGCCTCTCTTCCTTCTCCACTTTCCTGATGTTCATTTATGCATATGACTCTTTGTTATCCTCTCCAACAAGAATGTGAGGGCAGGGCATTCACTGGATGGCGAACTTGGGAACTCTCGGTGCCTGCAGAAGCACTCAATATGAAAAGGACAGCTGAGTGCAGAAGTGTTGTTTGCTGTGTATTCTCAACTAGAGAAATGCAGACACATAGAAGCCACTCCCTGACTCTTGAAGAGCCATATGGAAATTTTAAGTTGAAATTTGTACAGCAAAACAGAATATAAATACAAGAACATCCCAAAATGTGTGTAGACAATGGACAGGTAGTACAGAGAAAGGACTAGTCAACAGATTTGAGAATTTTGCTACCCAGCAAGCATTTAACTCTTCTAAAATCTCACCAACCCAATCGGAGGACATGGCCAACAGACGATGGAAAGGAAAGGAAGGTACCGAGGCATGAGGCAGCATTATGAACAAAGCAACCCAACTGGAGGACCTACAAAGGAAACTGCCATTAATAGCCTTGGGACATACCTCAAAAGTCCTAGCCAAGAGATGGGACCTAATCCTTTCCCTCCTCAACTTAAAAAAAAAAAAAAAAAAAAAAAAAAAAAACGTAAAAAAGAAAAGGACCTTAGCTTTCCAGAGGGTAAAGGCCTATAGGGAGAGGGAATGGAACAAGTCTTCTGGAAGAGGGGGAAAGTGAATACGAGACAGTTGTGTGGAGAGTGATGTGGCCAGTGGATCCAACAGAGAGTGGGGCTGGTTAGTGGGGGTCAGGCCAAGTTTAGCTTATGGACACTGGTACAGGAACTACAGTATCCCAGACACAAACACACTACACTGACATGACAGGTATCTGCTTAGATCAAAGTGAGCTGAAGGACACTATTTCCTGTAATCGCAGAGATTTCAGAAAGCATGTGTAACTACTGGAAGACTGACGAATCAAATAATCAATGGGTATCACCCATTTACTCGCCCGTGTACTACTTCTGTTCAGCCCTGAGCGTTTCTGAATCTGGATCTCAGACCTATTTTCCATGGAATCACATAGCCCAACTTATTTTATCTGAGAAGAAAATGAGTGAAATAATAGAAGGTAGGGTCAATCTATCGTTTCCAGACAAACGCATTTTCCATGTGCGTCGCCGATGGTCTTGCCTTGCCCATCCTGTACTGCACTTCAACAGTCTGGGCCTGTGGCCATGCATTAAGGATTCTCAAGGGATGTCAGAACCCATACGGTAGCATTTCCAAAGACATAAAACTTTCACCTTTACTCGTGGGAGCATATCCAGGGTAACTGTCTCATTAAATGTCTTTAATGTTGGCAAAGCAAGACAGAAACAGAGTGGGGACAGAAACAGAGACAGAAGCCTCTGGGGTGTGTACACAGGGCACTCTGAAAGAGGACTGAAGTACTCTTTAGAATCCACAGAATGAGTTATATTTTTAAACTGTTAGGGTCACAAAGGAGGAGTGTGGTGGGAAATGTTGGCAAAAGGTTCTAGGCTATCAAGAATTGTGGTATTAGGCCCTCACAGTCAAGAACATTTGTGGGTGCTCTGGAGAATAGTCTGAATCACTGTGGGCCATGAAACAGTATGTGCCACATCAGAGGAGACCTGCTTCAACCCTCTAGTTTTTCATGGAAGCAAAGCAATCACTGTTACTTTTAGAATAATAACAGGTACATTAACAAGGAAGTGGAGAAGAAGGGAAGCTATCATCCTGGGTAGACTTGGCTTTCTTCCCTGGTAACTTTCAAATGTCAGTTGTTAGCCCTGAAATGTTTGGACTATGCACTGAATTGCTACAGGAATATTAGACATTGTTGTCAGAATGTTCTGTGAAGGAGTCTTATTGAAAATCAATAAGACATTACATCACTTTATATTCTGGTATAGGAAATTTTCTTATACGTGAGACAATGTCTTCAAAATTAATAGTCTTTATAACCAGGCTGCAGAACAGAATTACCTGAAGTACACTTGGTGGGGGTTGGGGACAGACCAGGCTTAGTGACACATACCCGGAGTTCCAGTACTCAGGAGGCTGCAGCAGGAGGAGCTGCTTTGATGCCAACCTATATGACACAGAGTATATCTTGTTTTATTTTCTTCTCTTATTCATTACATCCTGACTGCAGGTTCCCCACCCTCCACTACTCCCAGGCCCTCCCTGCACCTCCTCTCTCCTCCAGATCCACTTTTCCTCCATTTCTGTTAATAAATAATAATAATAATAATAATAATAATAATAATAATAATAAAGCAGGCCTTCCTGGGACTTCTACTAAACATGGCCTAAGAAGTGACAATACCAAGACTGGATGAGGCAACCCAGTAGGAAGGGTCCCAAGAACAGGCCAAAAAGTCAGAGAGACCCCTCACTCCTACTGCTGGGAGTTCCACAGGAACACCAAGCTCCACAACCATAAGGTATATGCCGAGGACCTTGATCAGACCCATACAGCGTCTGGTCTGCGTTGGTCACTTTAGTCTCTGTGAGCCTCTGAGGTCTGCTTAGTTGACTATGTTGGCCATGTTCATCATCATGCAATATTTGACCCCTCTGGGTCCTGGAATCCTTCCTACCCTGTTCTGCAGGGTTCCTCTGGCTCCACCTAGTGTTTGGCTGTAGGTGTCTGCATCTGCTCCCGGCAGTTACTGGATGACATGATACCCCTCTGATGACAAACAGGCCGAGGCACCAGACTTTGACTATAGCAGAATATCAGGAAGAATCATTTCATTGACTTTTTTTTTTTTTGCCATTCATGTTTGGTTCTATCCTGGGTCTCTGGGCCGTCTGCCTCTGGTTCCTGGCCATCCAGGTAGTGTCAAATATGGGCTCCCTCTTGCGGCATGGGCCTCAAGTTGGACCAGTCATTGGCTGGCCACTCCCACAAGTTCTACACCCCAGGCCACCTTGCAGGCAGGACAGATTGTAGGTAAAAAGGTTCTGTGACTGGATTGATGTCCCAGTCCCACTGCTGGGAGCCTTGCCTGATTATAAAAGATGGCCAGTCTGGGCTCTTTATTTCCAATTACTAGATTTCCACCGCATTAGATTTCCTCAACTCCCCCACCAATTCCAGTAAGATATCTCTCCCAGTACTCTCTCCCTCTGTCCTTAGATCCTGCTTTGACTTGGACAAAATTCGGGCGCTAAGATATGAGAATCTCTATTATTACATGCTTAAATGGTGTATATGCAAGTATTGAGGACCACTACTCTAAACCTAATTATCCCCAGAAATTTTGCCCTTAGATTTTCAACTACTTGGGGGCAGAACCAAAGTAATGCCAGTTATGCCTATCACACAGGTAGTAGATGTGGCACTGCTGTACCTCCATGATGGGCCCCATCACAGGGCAGCTGCCTCCCTTTGGCCATCAGCCTCACGTGGTACTAACGCTTAGGTACTTGCTCTCCCTTCCGCCTGGAATCCTCTTCCCTCAGTATCTACCTGACTCCTTCCTTACAGTCTACAATGCCACATTAATGAGCCACTCAACATTTCTGAACACAAGACAAGATACCGTCCATGCTGTTCCATCTCCATCCTCACTCGTCTCCCTTAAATTTTAAGTGGCACTTGTCAAAATTCTCTGCCACCTTCGCTCCTCCATAAAAATTTAAATTCTATAAAATAACTTTTTATGAGATGGGGGAGGGGTCGGGTGATCTTACTATTTTGCCCAGATAAACACATCCGGCCCACACGAACTTACAGCAGGTATTCTGAAATATGCACTTTAGAATGATGGCTTGAGTAGCGATGGGTTCCCTGTGCTCAGCAGAAAAGGAATCCTATCATATGACGTACCCTGGAGGCGTCCCCAAGGGTGCCCCCACCTAACCATCTCACCTGAGAGGAGAGCATTTTGTGCTAAGCTCCTGGTATACTGCACACCACCCTTGGGGATTTCTTCCGATTGCTGTTGGGTTGGTGGTCCTCTATCCTCAATCCCTTGTCATCTCTCAAGCTTCACCCTTCCATTTCAGCCAAACACACTCTTCATTCATATCCCTAAAATGATTTTTCTGAAGTATCTAAAAGGACTTTAATCAAGCTACTTAGCTGATGGTGTGATGGCTGGGGTCTTGTTGTTGTTGAGACAGGATCTCACTGTGCAGCTGGGGCTGCCCTTGAACTAGACACCCACATGCTTCGTCTTTCCCGCTATTGGGATGGCAAGTGTGTCCTATGGTACAAAGTCATGGGCAGGGGATTCTGAAGGCTTTTGCTTTGTTACCTTCTAGTCCCACTGTTGCTCTTGAGAACTCTAAAGCCCTAATTTCCTCTGGAAGATTTTTTGGTTCCTAGTGTAATGGGACTTATGTCGGGTATGGATTTTAATCAGTGCTAGATGCTTTCAGTATAAAAATCCAGACTCTGAATCTGGAATTAATTATTTAGCTACTAACTATCTGGGGTTTGAACTGCGGGCAACTCTTTAACTTTCCAGCTTTACTTTCCTACTTTTATGTCCCTTTGCTTTTCTTCTTTCAGAGACGCCCCTAACTTCATCTCTTCACTTTTGATTTCTACTCTCACTTTTTAAATTTCCAAAAACTTTCTTATTCTGAGCTTTAAAAAATAATGTCTCAGTTCTATGAACTCCGTTTAGCCTTCAGATGTATTTACTAATGGTTGTTTCTTTTATAGCCTCTTGTGAAGGACATTTACAAAGATGCCTAGTGTTGCTCTTATCTTTAAGAATGGGGCAAACAGGCATGAGCAGGAAGGTCTGCACTCATAGGTGGGGCTTGGCGGCTGCATGTTTCCCTGTAAGACATTCCTGACGAGTATTTTACAGAGGAGACATCTGATGTACACATAGTTTAGTCATTTTTCTGTTTATCCAGAGAAACAACTTCTTTTCTGATACCTAAAAGATATAAAATAATAAACATAAGCTGGGATTCCAAAAGACGAAGATGGAGAAGTAAGCTGAGGATTTAACATTCAGAATCATTTTTTCCCCTCTTGCATCTGATGTTCCCAGCTTCCCTTCTCTGCCTATAATACCTGAGTCAGGGGTCCTCTGACTTACTGCCTATAGCTAAGTCTCTGGTTTTATACCAAATGGATAAATAATTCTTATTAGGTCACTTGATGCTCTGGGGTCTGACTCTGGGACAGACTTTTACACCAAGCCTCTCGGTTGTAGCTTTACTCTCACCAGCTTCTTCAGAGACACTGCGAGCCTTTCATCTTGTCTCACATTGTTTCTCCCACCTATCCGAATAGTCCCTGAACTTTCCTGTACTTCCCCACGTGCAGCTGCTTCCAATTTCCAGCTTCCATGCACTACCGCCGCGTTAGTTCTGCCCCGTATGAAACCTTGGACTTTATTACCGCTGTCGTGATGGACTGCACGTGCCCTGCATACCATACTGCCACCATTCTGAGTCTGCACTCACTCTCCAACCCCGGCGCCAGAAGGCTGCCTTCTTCATGCACATCACAGCACTGCAAAGGCGCTAAGACTACAGAATTAGGAACCTCAGTTCAATTTATTTAAAGAGTAATTTTTGGTTCTGTTTGTAGTAACACAGTGTTTTAGAAAAGGCTGCTTGTAATTTCTTTTTTATTTATTTTCTATCAGCAAATTTGAGTCCCTTAATCAGACTTGGCAAGCAATCAGTAAATGCTAGGCAAAACAGGTGCATAATAAATGATTGCCTGTCCTTTAAGTCTGTTTTGAAACATGTATGTTTCAAAATATACACACACATGAATGTAGGTGTTTGCTGATACTTAACACATGTGTATTTGAAGTTTATATCTATTTATTGAATGTATATGAGTGCTTTGTCTTCATGCATATATGTACATCATGTGTGTACCTGGTACCCATGGAGGTCAGAAGAAGACACTGGATCCACTAGAACTGGAGCTACAGATGGTTATGAACTACCATGTCAGTATGAGGAGCCAATCCTGGGTTCTCTGCAAGAACAGATGCTCTTAACTCCTGAGCCATCTTGCTAGCCTCTCATGTGTATATTTATATATCAGTCAGCTTTTAAGTTCTAAATGTGACTTCTCTTTTACTAGATTAAGAACTTTTGGCTTTTCTCTTTTCTCCAACAGGATATCCATCACAAGAGTCACTGCTGACATCTCCCTCGCCAAACGTTCAGTATTAAACAACCCCAGTAAGCATGCAATAATCGAAAGATCCAACACAAGGTCAAGCTTAGGTAAGTCAGTCGATACCAATGAGCTCAAGCTATTCAAATATGTCTTATCTAATAGTAACAGTGAGCAGATCTGAATAGAGATTAAGTCCAGGTACTATAGAAAAATCAGCGTCAACAGCTAATCTATAGTCCTAACGACTTGAGTGTAAATTATAAAAATAGCGTAAGCCAAAATATCCCACCTGCCATCAGCACTGTGGTTTGTTTCAGAAATGTTCACCGAATAGTTAACAGCAGTGATGAAATCATTTTCAAAACCGTGTTTTACCCGCTGAGGCTGATAACAGAGGAAACGAGATAACAGAAGTCAGTTCTTGTCTGTTCTCTGAGTTGCATCGCTATTTTTCTTTGTAAACCCAGCATGGGGACGTTGATGTATTTACAGAGAGGTGACTGAAAACTGTGCATTGACATGCAATGATAACACCCAGACCTTCCAGCAGCTACTACAACATGTCCTCGGTGTTTTAGTTACTGGTACACTTTTAACTGATATTATTAGACTTTTGGTTTTATACATTTTTAAAAGTTGTGGGACATGCTTAAGTTCACTTAATTTTTTTAACTTACGTTAAATATGTGAAGCCTTTGGGAGGCAGGGTTTAAGTCCACAAGTGGGAGGAAAGGGTATTCCAGCTGGGGCACCTGCAGAATTTTTAATCAGGAGTTGCAAAGCTAAAGAGCCATCTGCAGCCAACATTGTTTTATGCACAATCTTCATCTTTCCGCCCACAGATTGTTGGTAAACAAATCGTAGACATATTTTACCAAATAAATAAACTACTATCTTAATATGATAGAGGCCATATATTGCAATTCAGTCTCTCAAATCTCTTATTTTCATTAAAAAAACTTTTTCTTGAAAAACGGGGCTACTTATTCTGAAGGTTTCTGGTGGTCTGAATTTCTCTGACTGTGTTATGTTATCATTTATCTAATTCTGTTTCTGCATTTCTGATAAATTAGCAAACTTAAGAGCCAGATCAGATGGCAGATGTAGTATTTATTGTAGCAAGACTGTATGCATTCGGGGTGCTGTATGACCAAACGTTATTTTGAAGTTAGTATCTCAAGTTCCTCAAGGCATCCAAGTAAAGAACTTGATGGAAACAGTTAGTGACTTGCCTAATGGTGAGTTAAAATCATCTTTGGAAACGCTCTGTCATTAATTCAAATGAATCAAAGAAAGTGAAGGTATTCCTAGGCCTCAGGTGGCTGGTCTGAAGAAGTCTTGTGGACGTTTAACCTTTTACTTTCAAGCAGAACTACAAGCTCCATCCATGCTGCGCTTTACAGTTCAATACTAAATTATAAAAATTTAAAACTTCAGGGTGTTTTGCTCAGCTACAATTTAAGGCTGAGCACCCCGTGGCCAGCAGAAGGCACAGTAGAGTGTGTGGAGCATCCCCATTATCACAGAGGTTCAAGTGAGAAGTGCTGTAGTGGGATCCTTGCCGAGTGTAAGAACTGATGCCGTTTATGCAATTTTACATGATGCTTCTAGTGGGAAGCTGCCCTTCAAAACATGAATGTTACTAGACCACTTCTTTAATTTTTGAGATTTTAAATTGCATTTTCTCTTACCTTTTCTCCCTCCAAACCCTCCCACACACCCATCACCACTCTCCTTTAAATTCATGCTTTCTCTCTCTCTCTCTCTCTCTCTCTCTCTCTCTCTCTCTCTCTCTCTCTCTCTCTCTCTCTCTCTCTCTGTTTTTACAAATTCTTATTGCATGCATATACGTATATATACACACATATATTCCGGGTAATGTCAAAAGCTACACCTGTAAGTCTCACCACCATGACTGCCCAAATGTGAGCTGAACAGGAGGAAACCAATGAACATGACAAACTGGGTGCAGAAAAGTTCACAAGGCCTCAACCCTACCCAAAGAACTGTAAGCAACTGAGGAGAGCTAGGGACAGGAGAGGCTGTCCTCCCCAGGGCAGAGCACGCCAGCTCATCCTCCAGTACCAAACGGTCAACCCTGAAAACATATATCCAGGTAGCATTGTATGGAGTGAAGAGGTTAGTATACTTAAGACGATTTATGTCCTCACTGGTGGAAAGTATGAAGTATGGCTTGGGCTAAATTTCTAATGGGCACCCTTCCTGTCTCTCTTTTTACGTTGTACATCTTTACATAAGGGATGGTCCATGCACATGCGCAAGGAAAGGTGGTACATTTGGTGCTGGCTGAAAGAATAATTCCTGGAGGACCACAGGTGTGAGCACGCAGCCCTTGCCAAAGGACACCTTTCATCAACTTGACTATAATCGTTAAAATAGCAGCTGACTCTCTGGAAAGAAAGAGTGGACCATTTTACTCCAGCTTACTGTAGTTTAAAACCATGTCCTTTTAAATAAGTTACCTCTGTTTAACCTTTGCAGCTGAAGTTCAGAGTGAAATTGAAAGGATTTTCGAACTTGCAAGAACTCTGCAATTGGTAGTCCTTGACGCAGATACGATTAATCACCCAGCTCAACTCAGTAAGACCTCGTTGGCCCCCATTATAGTGTATGTAAAGATTTCTTCTCCTAAGGTAAGCGGGGTTGCCATTGTTTTTCTATATCCAGACATTACTGCAATGTGCTTTATGCTCTGATTTCCAGTAGTCACAGGCTATGCCTTTATTACGAACATAGGTTTTTTTTTTTGAGAAAACCCATACTAATTATGAAGTTTAAGTACGAACATGGTTAGTGTGATAGCTGGGACCAGTGGTCTTAAGTGTGGGCCATAGGTCTCTGAAATGATTTCAGGGAGTTTGTAAAGAGGAAGCTGCTTCCGTGACAAAATTAAGATGTCGCTTCCTTTCAACACGCTTAGCATCTACATACATGGTGGTAAAGCTGCTAGTAGTCCAAGCGTGAACACATGTAGTAGCAAACACATGTTTATGTCCTCCCAGTTACGAACACCAGTTTCACATAAGAATGTCCTGATGCAGTAGTGACAAACTGTTTGACACTGTGTAATGAACTAAAACGTTCAGCTACTGTCCAGAGCAGACTGCCTCAAGGAGGACCACCAACGCCACTGTGCTACTCTTGTTCTAGGACTAATGACAGGATGCTCATTCAGACTCACATACTTAGATCTTTCCTTAAGCAAATCAGTCCAACACTCCAAAAGAACCGCTTGTTGCCACCAACACTAATACTAAACAATGAAGTATGTAAATGTGCAAGAGATACAGAATCCATGAATGACCTTACATGTCATGTATGGTGAAGAGTCCAGGCAATTTTCAGTATAGATCATAGGACTGTTCTTACTCTGGTACATTAAACTGTTCTCTGTGGCTACTGAGTCTTCATGGCCACGGGACTTTCTGGGAATAAACTTGCTGGTCTTCAGTACAGTATCACAGAATGCCACCAAGTCTCTGAAGAGGCACAACTGGCACATCCCCCTTTATTTAACTGTGTATCTATAATGGTCTCTTTACAAATATCAATAAAACTGTACACTATAGCAAATTAAAGGTTTCTTAAAAGTGATTTATATAACATGTGCCAGATTCATTTCTGACTGAATGAACAGTGCTAAGATTTTTGATAAATACTAGAAATATTTCCTACAAACAATGGCCCTTTGGGGTTCATAATATTTTTAAACTTAAATAGATCATGAGGTATAAAGTTTGAGAACTGTTAGGCTAGAAAAAAAAGAGTCCACATCAGCCTTATACTAGTGTTTAAGCTTGCAAGAGACTTATGCAAGACTATTATTTTGTGATTAATCTCTGTTGTATTTTATTTCTTAATGATAGATGACTTTCATCCATGTATATAATGTGTTATATATATTATGTATATGTATGTATTGTATATTCTGTATTTATAAAGTACTCTGTGGTGTACCCTGTAGCTTACCCAAGTACAGATATTCCTGTTACAAATGCCTACCATTTTCAGGTTTTACAAAGATTAATAAAATCTCGAGGGAAATCGCAAGCAAAACACCTCAATGTCCAGATGGTAGCAGCTGATAAACTGGCCCAGTGTCCTCCGGTAAGTTATCTATATGGTGCAAAAGCTGAAGAAATCAGACCTACATTTTAAAAAGCTGCAGTTACATACCTGTTGGAAGGTACTCCTCCGCACTTACAATGGTATTTATTCCGAATGCGTAAAGTATGCCGCAGCCTGTGTGACCATGCATTTTGAGCATCCTTAGGCCAGATCACACCAGATCACCCTTCCAAAAATGCCACCTGCATCCTTTACAGGCCTCACTTCCTAATACAGAACTGTGGTGTGTAAGATGGACCTACTGAATGCTGGTTCTTATCCACATCTAGTCACAGGGAATAAGTTGTCTCCTCTTAACAGGTGTTTGAGAAATTGACTTGGGACCATGTCAAACTAAATGTTGACTTTCGTATAGGAGAATGCAGACGTGAGCTTGCTTACCACGGCATACATGGAGGTCAGAGGACAACTGTAGCTGTTGGTCCCCACTTTCCATCTTATTGGAGACAAGTTCTCTTGTTGTGGTCCAGTGTGTACGCCTGGCTAGCTGGCTGGCTGATTTCCAAGGTTCTCTTGCCTGTAGCCTGTGTTCCTGGAGGAATGCTGGGATTACCGAAGCTCAGTGCTATGCCTTGTTTGGGCATGGGGTCTGGAGATTCAAACCCGGGCCCTCACAGGTGCACAGCAGGCACTTTTACCCAGTGAGCTAGCTCATCATCCCAAACCAACTTTTAAACACCTTTCCCAGAAACACATTCCTAATTTTATATATTATACTTTGGGACAATGGATCCCATCTAGTGTTCATTAAAGTACAACTATTTCAAAAGTTATAAAAGATGTAATTCTGGATTTGATTAATTTAAAGTATGTTAATTTCTAGATCAATGATTTTAAATATTCAAAAGTAAAGAACCTCTCCTCCCACTGAACTGTGCAGTTTGGATCATGTCAAAATGTCAGTAGTTTGAGCTAGTTCTGCCAAAGTGCATGATCTAATCTTGCCTCATCAGCTTCCAGAACTTCCTGCAGTCTGTAACAAGAATAAGCCCCCTTCTAAATTGTTTGGATTTGCCATGTGTTCCTACCATAGTATCAGTATGCTTTTTCCACCACTGATAACTCCCCTGCATTGCCCTTACCAATCATGCTGACAGCTGTCCACTTTCAGGCAATTAGTTAGCCATTCAGTGTTTTGATTAGTGATTTGAAGTGACACACATGCGTAAGCTAAGAGACTCAGCTAAGGGAAAACGGAAAAACAGGGCAAGAACAAATACAATGGGCAAGGCCTCTCCTCTGCTTATAGGTTTGGGGAGGGGAGGGACCTTGGTCCTGGGTTGCATTAATGTACTCTCTGAAATGCTTGCTTTAGCAGGAGTCATTTGATGTGATCTTGGATGAGAACCAGCTTGAGGACGCTTGTGAGCATCTCGCCGATTATCTGGAGGCCTACTGGAAGGCCACCCACCCACCCAGCAGTAACCTCCCCAACCCTCTCCTTAGCCGAACGTTAGCCACTTCAGCTTTACCCATGAGCCCCACCCTAGCCTCTAATTCACAGGTAAGAGGGCTTCCTTTTATGGTGGTCTTCACTGAGACTCTAGGTGGCCTGAGCTATACCCCTGGGACTCAACCCAGAGAGGTAATTCAGTGCTTGTTCTACTACCCTTTGCTCACCAGACTAAGACACGTGTCATTTAACCAAGTCTATCTGAGTTGTGCACCTTTGAACAAAGAACTTAAGTCCAGTATGAGCTGTGTACCTGGAAGCAAAGAACTGTAAATGGAACACACTACAACAGCTCAGCCTCTGGAGCCCACTGACTGCTAAGATGGTGGAGCGTGTTTACAACCTCAGCCGGTTCCTTGGCTGTCCCTGCTCCAAAACCATAACAGTGAGCTAGCTCAGATGGCTTAAATATTGACTCAAAGGAGTCGTATTTAGCTCCATATTATGCCACTTGCTTATAATCTTAGCTTTTTGGGAGGCTGAGGCAGACAATGAAAGTAAGCAGCCAAATTAAGGACACCCTCCTTTGTGAGGTTTCTAGAATAGTATATGTCCCATTAAATGCCCCATCTTAATGAATTTTAATCTACTCAAAGCAGATTAGTTAAAGCTATGGTATAGACACCTGTATCGGTTCTAGAATCACAAGACTGTAAAAGAACACTCTTTCCCCATCATTAAAATGAAATGTGACTATGAGCACAAGTCCAATTTAAGCAGTGCCACTAGGTGTTTCAAAAAGTGCCTAAGGTAGGCTAGGCTTCATTTCAGCATTCTGGGTACTTCAAAGGGATGTACTTATACTGTGCTGTTCTCTAAACACTTCAATGTTCCTTAGGTTCTGTCCTTAGTTGATGCCCTCATGTGTCCCTTCTCCAGGGTTCTCAAGGTGATCAGAGGACTGATCGCTCTGCTCCCAGGTCTGCTTCCCAAGCTGAAGAAGAACCTTGCCTGGAACCAGTCAAGAAATCCCAGCATCGTTCTTCCTCCTCAGCCACACACCAAAACCACCGCAGTGGGACAGGTCGCGGCCTCTCTAGGCAAGAGACGTTTGACTCTGAAACCCAGGAGAGCCGAGACTCTGCCTATGTGGAGCCAAAGGAAGATTATTCACATGAACACGTGGACCACTATGCCCCACACCGCGAACATAACCACAGAGACGAGACCCACGGCAGCAATGGCCACAGACACAGGGAGTCTCGCCACCGCTCTAGGGACACGGGTCGAGAGCAGGACCACAACGAGTGCAACAAGCAACGGAGCCGGCATAAATCTAAGGACCGCTACTGTGACAAGGAAGGGGAAGTGATATCCAAGAGAAGGAACGAGGCTGGCGAATGGAATAGGGACGTCTACATCCGCCAATGACCGTGTGTGTTCCTGCCCCCAAATTTTGTGTAACATCATCCTTAAGCAAAATCTCTGGGGGCTACATTGCAACCATCTGTGACCTGTCCTGTATATTGTATTGCTGTTGCTTCAATAGCAATAGCATGCAACCAAGTATTAATATACATTCTTTTGAAAGTACCACATAAATTGGCCTAGTACAGTTACAGTCCTCCATCTTATCCCGGACTCTCCAAAAGCAGTTTGGGGCCGCTGCCACGTAACAGAGTGGCTTCAGAAATGCAGTTAATGTATCCAGTGAGCCAGATGCAGCACAGATAACAAGTGGAATTTCTCCAGATTTTTAATACCCAGATACCTGACCCGTCATTCTTTCATGGACCACTGTTTCTTGCCTGTACCTCTGGCTGACTAAATTTGGGGACAGATTCAGTCTTGCCTTACACAAAGGGGATTATAAAGTTAGAATCTATTTTCTATGTACTAGTACTGTGTACTGTATAGACAGTTTGTAAATGTTATTTCTGCAAACACCTTATTATAATTATATATATAATATATATATATATCAGTTTGATCACAATATTTTAGGGTATTAATGCCAAGTCAGCAGATTTGCTTTATGAATCACAGGGACTAGAAATGCCCACATTCAGGAACTTTCTAATAACATTGTCCAGACACCTCTCCCCATTCTATAAGAGAGCCTGTACAAATTGTAAATATGTGTGGTTGTTTGACTTGAGGTTTGATTTCTGAATGTTAGCCCATCCGTTTAAGTTTTTAATTTTAACCATAAATTATGGTAATTATAACCAAACTCCAGAGGATTTTCTACTCCATACAGTCCACACTGATTGTGACAAACACGTTTTTAGCAGCTAGTGTCTGTGAAAGTCACTGCACTGGAACCCGCCATGTGCACGCGTGTGAGTGTGTGAGCGACTGGAGAAGTGGAATGCAGGCGATAGACACAGAAACTCGAGGCTGACGGCCGAGTCCTGTCCACCTGGCTTAGGATTTAATTATGTTCCATGTTGCTTTAAAACCCATTGAGCAGCCAGAGAATGTGAAGAAGCTTGCTGCCAAAGGTAACTAGGGAAGTACTTATCTGCTGGCTCCTTGCTGGAGCGCCTGAAAAGAGGAAACACGGGCATCTTGGACTGTGCGTGTCCCACTGGAAATGGACAACCTTGTGTGTCAGCGTATTTTGTTTTAGTAAGAAATGTTTACACAGCTTGTGCAATTATTTCGTAGGGAAATAAATTTTTGTAACTTATCCCACTTCACTTTCTAACCTTGCCTATTGCTCCTGTTGTTTATCTCCAGTTACCTGCTGGTCCTCTCCCAGAACCAACCCGAACAATTTCACCGTTTATCAGAACCCAGAAGTGCTCCTTATAACCAAAGTTTCTGCTAAATCGTTAGAACCTATCAGGGCAAAATGGAATGACTTGAAGCAAAAAAAGTTAATACTTTCTTACATGAGACACTTACTCTGAAGGAAAACCCGGAAGACACTTTCTTCATGCTTCAATTTGCCTGCTCTAAGAAGTGTACAATGCTCTCATGCTAAGGCTATAAAACCTCTGTATCTCTCAGGAGTCCAGTGCTGATGGCTAGGTTAGACTGTATTAGTTGCATGGGCCCTAGCATTTGAAGTTTTTCCCAGGAAAACACCTATTTGTGATTATCCAACCAGATCCATATATTACCAAAACAAATAATTTGTTCTAATAAAAATATTTTTGATTTGTTTCCTGGATATTCCAGGTTCTTCCCAAATACTCTTAGGCATTTCTGAGTAAAGCAGTTTTTTTTTTTTTTTATTTAAAGCAGTTTTATGCTTAATACTTTATCCTATACTCAAGAAAACAAAAGCATTTAAAATATGAATTGCATACACTATTTTACCAGTGTTTTAGGGGCTTGTCAAATGAAATGTTCCCCTTAGCATCAGCACTATACTACTTACAGAATTTACAGACTATACCCAAATTAATATCTACTCAAGTTAAGACTGTTCTCATAAAATAAAATGTAAGCATTTGTCACAGGCGTTCAGCGGTAAGGTGATCCGATCCTATGTGTTGTTTCAGCCCAAGGAAGGGCTCCGAGGCACTCAGACTCCCGAAGGATGGCGTTTCCCTCACTTGCTGTCGGTCATCATCCATCCCTTTCAAACAACAGTTCTACGAGTGTCCACCTGTTCAATTGTGCACCCAATTTGTAGGCCCTCGCTTTACTGAGAATATGTTTGTGCACATCAAAGCATTCCTCTGTTCTGCTGAAGGAGCTGACATAGCGCACGTCTATAGAAAACGGCACAGTAGGTCTATGTCAGCAGTGTAGGGCACATTTAGAAATGAGAAAACAATTCCAATGAAGCTGGGGGTATTTACTGACTTGTGGAATGTAACGTGCTCAGTTGTAGAATTCTGACTTTTCTGTAGTCAAGCCAGGAAGTGATGGAAATGGAATCAACAGTGTTATTCTCCCATGTCAGTCATTTCGGCTCCTCCTATGCTCTTTCTCTACTGCTCTTTGACTTAACTTACTGATTCCAAAAAAGGTGCTGCTAAACGTAGGATGTCTTATAGTCACATTGTACTTCGAGACAATGCCACATTTTAACATGGTCTGCTCTGCATTCCTGTTAAACAAACACTCATTGTCACAACCCTGAACTGTTTAACGAACTTGGTTTAAAGTCGTTCATGGAAACAAAGAGCTGGCATCTACACTGTTTACCAGTGGTGTTCATTGCCATCTTAGGAATGAATACGTTAGATCCCACACTTACCATGTGGAATATCTTTATCCAGCCAATGCCAATATCCTGGTGTTCTTTTGGTAATCTTCTCTCCATGTCTAATTTAAGAAAAAAATTAAAAAACCAAGGTAGGTGGAAAATTTTTACAGTGTAAATCAGAGAGGCATCTCCTTCCCACCTTATTCAAACCTGTAGAATAATTCAGATTCCTACTTAGAAATTTATTTCATGTTTAAGAGGACCCACAGCTCTCCCATCTGCTCAGTGAGGTGCTGCCATTCCTCCTTGATGCTCTGGTCTTAGTCCAGCAAATGTCGTACTGCTGGCGCTCGGTCTTACTAACTGCTTTACTTCACTTTGCTATATAAACTAAAATCTAACATAGGATTTTCATTAACATGTATTTACCACTGAATTAAATATTTTTCTGTTTTCATAGAAATAATCTATATTAAAACTATGTTTAAACGGTATGTTAATATCCTTCCACGTGTCCCTGACTTTTTTCATTTATTGCACCTTTTTCTAACATTTTTGTGTCCTTGAAGAATGTGTGGTTTGCTTTTAAATTTGAGGGAATAAATCCTCTGACAATGGCCCATGTTAATAGGAAAGCTGTTAACAGCATTCTGTGTCCTTGATGTTTTAAACACAAGCAGAGTTGTCTTTTGTTAGCTCTGCATGTACTCTGGGTTTACTAGAACGGTTAAAAGTTGACACCATGCAAATTTGCTGCTAGGCTATTTCTCTCTCATTCTCACCCCAGCTTAGCAAATAAGGATGTACAGAGATCAGGAAAGAAAGCAATGATTATGGCATTGCTTAAAGTAGAGTCTTTTAAAACCAGAGGGGTTACACTGAGTCCCAGAAACAGAAATACCACAAGGAGATGGTGTTTCTCTTTAGTCAAAATAGCATCTACTGGACACAGGTGGAATGAATGATGGAAAGGGTTTGCTTATATACTTGAATTTTAGGAAATTCAATATAAATTTTCATATTCAATAAACACCTATTGACTATCCACTATGAAGCAGTGACTGCAAAGAAAAAAAAACTAGTTTATCTACCCTGGTACATTTCCCAAGTATATGAGTGAGCTCAGGTTAACCACAGTAAAATGGCATTATAACGTGCTGTGAGCCTTGGATATAGGCACTTGGATATATAGACCTCAGAGCTGTTCAAAGAGATGTTCTCCAGGAAGAAGCCACCAAAAGCTTTACTGACCCAAGAGCTGCTGCAATCTTCATGGATATGGTAAGTTGCTGAGAGAACGTCCTACAGGAAACCTACGAGGAAAAGAAACTAGCAGCAATTGGTTTCAGTTGTCCATTTGACAAAGTCCTGTAATTTGGAAGGATGTAAATGAAAGATAACAAACCAGTTTGGTGTGTTCCACGTGAGACCTTTCAAGTGTTGCTGGGTACTGGACATCTTAACAGAGTTTATCTATGCAGCAGGTAGAATGAAGCCAGTCTGAAGACCTGATGAAGTCTTTGAAATACTTAGGCTGCTAGTGTGGCCCAGGCGGACTGGATATACTATCCCAGGTAGACTAGCCACAGTGGCAGGATGCCTGGTCACTTCTCCACACTGCCTGAGGTTCTTATTTTTGTCTCAGGTCAGTTAAGATTTGACTAAGAAGAGCTTTTATTTTGTCTTATCTATCAGACGCAGTTTTCCTGGAGCTTGTGTTCTATGAAGCTGCTTACGTTCTTCAGGAGAAGCCAAAGCCCAGCAGAAAGTGCCTGGCCAGGTCTTGGCTGTCGGCCACTGTTTTCTGCTCCTTACCAAGCATGTTTCTATTATTTTGCATGATTTCTGTTCCAGAAAATGATAAAAATACAGCCAAAATATGGACTACTTTTGTGTTTTAGTCTACAAAATAAATGCCTATATTTTACCTTTTAGATTATTATCTAGCACAATTCAGAGGCGGATAAAGTGGTTTAGCAGGGTTAAAGCACTCGCCACACAAACTGATGACATGAACTCAAGCGGGGCAACTCCCTCCCAAAGTTGTCCTCTGACTTGCACATGTGTGCCATGGCATGTGCAGAACGTCCACACACAGATCATACACAGTAAAGAAGTGAATAAATCTTTAAAAGAGCCTGACTTAGAATTAGTAAGCAGAGGGGGAGGGGCAGAGCTCAGGTAACAAGCCTACTTACCTCAGTCATGATGCACGCGGTGTGACTACTGCCCATGGCCTGAATACTTAATGCAATAACTACTGCCATGTTTGGAACAGAAAACAGGTTTTTTCATAACCACATGAAAAGTTCAGAGTTTTATTCTTTTGTCTTTGGACTATTTTTTTTTCGCATTAGAAAAAACAATATTTATGAGTTAAAACTGACAATATACTCCAGACCCAGAGGGAATTCCTCCTTGCCTTTTGTATCATATAAGGCAGATTAAGTTTTCCCAGCCTCCCTGACATCTGCAGGGCTACTTAAACACACTGCTCCTTCCGTTAGCACCTTCCTGTGTCCTAAGCAAACGCGCCCATCATTACACTGGCCTGACAATACTTAGGTGTAAGAAAAAGCAACACACAGAGAAAATATTCTGAATTTTCAGTTCCAAGAAACCTTCTCCTCTGTGCTTTTACATTTTAGAAACTTTGCAATAAAGAAGCCTATACAGTCCCTGTTGGCCAGCCAGATCACGTCTTCTCTCTTGGCATCTTGGAGACAATCACGGTCCACGCTCTGCAGTGGCACAACTGATGGATCAAATCGCTGCAGCTGTCTCAGTTGTTCCAGGGACAGGCCAGCTCCCACCATTCCTTCTCCTCCGATCTGTGGCTCCTGTTGGGAAGAAATACACAAGTGTCCTATAATTAGTAAGCTGCCCCTTTACAGTTTAAGTTACAAAGGCAAACTGGCTGTGCATTTGACCCCCCCCCCCCACCAGAAGCATACATAAGAGGTAAATATTCTTGCTTTTATGGGATGCACATGCCAATCTGAGGGAGGCAGAGAAGCAGTGATCTGTGGCCTCCTGATGGAGGAGTTCTTGCATATTTAGATCCTCCATGCTTATCAAGCACTACGGTTTTACGAAATGCGTGAAGGTTATGATTAGAAGCCTGCAGATTTAAAAATGCAGTCCTAACATACTTCAGCTATAAGACCTAAGCAAGCAGCTTTACCTAACTCCATTTATCCAAGTATACAATAGGTAAAATACCCAGTTCTTTTTTGTTTTGTTTTTATAATTTTTTAACTATTGAAAGCCTCAGTTTTCTAACCATGTAGTAGATTTCTCTTCTGACTATGAGTAAAGAATGGTGAATCTCACTGACTTTCAATTGTTAGTAGAGTTTTTAAACCCAGGTTGATAAAAATGGTCAAGACTGCTACTGATGGCTGTAACAGCAGTGGTGGTGGTGCAGTCCTCTACCTGATCTTTAGCACACTCTTCTCAACCTTCCTTGCTGCAGCCTTTTAATGCCATTCCTCATGTTGTGGTGACCCCCCAACCAAAAACTTATTTTTTTAATGTACTCACCCCTAAGTGGTTTTTAGACATAAAGCAAATAAAAACCAGCCTAGAATTCACAACCCCAGAGAACTTAGACAACCAAAAGGACCCTAAGAGAGACATACATGGAGCTAATCTACATGGGAAGCAGAAAAAAGACAAGATCTCCTGAGTAAATTTGGAGCACGGAGACCATAGGAGAGGGTAGAAGGGGAGGGAAGAGGAAAGGAGGGGTACAGAAAAAATATATAGCTCAATAAAAACAATTTTAAAAAAGAATTTTTTAAAATACAATCTTGTATTATTTTACATAGTTATTCCCGTTCCCACTTCCTTCCCTCCTCCTGCTCCCCTCACCCCCCAACCACTTCTAGAAACGGTTAAGGCTTTCCATGGGAAGTCAACAAAATCTGACACTTCACTTCGAGACAAGGCCAAGGCCCTCCCCCCATGTCTAGGCTGAGCAAGGTATCCCACCACAAAGAATGTGCTCCAACACAACAGTTCAAGCACTAGGGATAAATCCTGGTTCCACTGCCAGTGGCCCCACAGACTGCCCAAGCCTAACAACTGTCCCCCACATTCAGTGGGCCTAGTATGGTCCTGTACAGATTCCCCAGCTATTAGTCCAGAGTCAGTGAGCTCCCACTAGCTGTTTCTGTGAGTATTCCCATCATGGTCTTGACCCGGTTGTTCATATTATTGCTCCTTCCTTTCTTGGAGGGAGTCCTTCACTGTAGATCTCTGTTTCTGCTTCCATCAGTTGCTGGATGAAGTTCTATTATGACAATTAAGGTAGTCACCAGTCTGATTACAGAGGAAGGCCAGTTTAGGTGTCCTCTCCACTGTTGCTAAGAGTCTTAGCTGGGGTCATCCTTGTGGATTCCTGGGAATTTCCCTAGTACCATGTTTCTCACTAGCCCTATAATGGCTCCCTCAATCAAGGTATCTCTTTCCTTGCTCTCCCACTCTGACCTTCCCCCTTCTTGAG
Source organism: Arvicola amphibius (assembly GCF_903992535.2). Lineage (NCBI taxonomy): Eukaryota > Metazoa > Chordata > Mammalia > Rodentia > Cricetidae > Arvicola > Arvicola amphibius. Next base: position 96,988,495 of record NC_052052.2, on the reverse strand, counting down.
CATCCCATTCCCTCACATTCTCCTCCTCCCTCCCCTTTCACCCTCAGTTCTCCCCTCCCCCCACATTCCCAGTTTTTTTCAGGAGCTCTTGTCTGTTTCCCCTTCCCAGGGGGAATTCATGTATGTCTCTCTTAGGGTTCTCCTTGTTACCTAGCTTCTCTGGGATTGTAGACTGTAGGCTGGTTATCCTTTGCTTTACGTAATATCCATTTATGAGTGAGTACATACCACATTTGTCTGTCTGGATCTGGGTGACCTCACTCAGGATTTTTTTTTTCTAATTCCATCCATCCATTTGCATGCGAATTTCAGGGTGTCATTGCCATTGTTTTTTACTGCTAAGTCGTAATCTACTGTATAAATGTACCACATTTTCTTTATCCATTCTTCAGTTGAGGGACACCTAGGTTATTTCCAGGTTTTGGCTATTACAAATAATGCTGTTATGAACACAGTTGAGCAAATGTTCTTGTGGTATGTGTGTGCATCCTTTGGTTATATACTCAAAAGTGGTGTTGTTGGGTCTTGAGGTAGATTGATTCCCAATTTTCTAAGAAACCGCCACACTGATTTCCAAAGTGGCTGTACAAGTTTGCACTCCCACCAGCAATGGAGGAGCATTCCCCTTAGTCCGTATTCTCTCCAGCATAAGCTATCTTTGGTGTTTTTTTTTTTTATCTTAGCCATTCTGACAGGTATCATTTGATTTGCATTTCCCTGATGGCTAAGGATGTTGAGCATTTCCTTAAGTGTCTTTCAGCCATTTGTAATTCTTCTGTTGAGAGTTCTCTGTTTAGATCTGTACCTCATCTCTCTATTGGATTATTTGATAATTTGATGTCTTGTAGATGGAGGCTGCTCTTTCATTTCCTGGCTGCCCAGACCCAAAATAATCACACAGATTATTACAACACTGTTTGGCCTATTAGCTCATGCTTCTTATTAGCTAGCTCTTACATGTTAAATTAACCCATTTCTATTAATAAGTGTATTGCCATGAGGTTGTGGCCTACCAGTGAGGTTCTGTCTGGCATCAGGTGTCTGTCTCCTGTGGCAGCCTCATGGTTTCTCATTGACTCCGCCTTCTCTCTCCTCCTCTATCTGCTTAGAACTCCTATCTTGCCCTCCTCTGCTGCAATAGGCCCAAAGCAGATTCTTTATTAACCAATGGCATTCACAGCATACAGAGGGGAATCCCACATGAATGTCTAGTTTCTTAAGTTCTTTATATACTTTGGGGATCAGTCTTCTGTCTGATGTGGGGTTAGTGAAGATCTTTTCCCATTCTTATAGGCTGCCATTTTGTTTTAGTGACTGTCCTTTGCCTTACAGAAGCTTCTCAGTTTCAGGAGGTCTCATTTATTAACTGTTGCCCTCAGCATCTGTGCTAGTCATATTATATTTAGGAAGGGGTCTCCTGTGCCCATGCATTCAAGGCTACTTTCCACTTTCTCTTCAATGAGGTTCAGCGTGGCTGGATTTACGCTGAGGTTTTTGATCCATTTGGACTTGAGTTTTGTGCATGGCAATAGATATGGATCTATTTATATTCTACACATTGATATCCAGTTATGCCAGCACTATTTGTTGAAGATGCTTTCTTTTTTCCATTGTATAATTTTAGCTTCTTTGTCAAAAATCAGGTGTTCATAGGTGTGTGGATTAATATCAGGGTCTTTGATTTGATTCCATTGGTGAACCTGTCTTTTTTATGCCAATACCAAGCTGTTTTCATCACTGTAGCTCTATAGTTGAGCCTGATGTCAGGGATGGTGATGCCTCTGGAAGTTCCTGTATTGTGGACAATTGTTTTGGCTATTCTGGGGTTTTATATTTTTTTCCATATAAAGTTGAGTACCGTTCTTTCAAGGTCTGTGAAGTATTATGCTGGGATTTTGATGGGGATTGCATTGAATCAGGAGATTCCTTTTGGTAGGACTGCCATTTTTACTATTTTAACCCTACCTATAAAGGAGCATGGGAGATCTTTCCATTTTCTGATATCTTCCACAATTTCTTTCAAGACTTAAAGTTCTACACCAACTAGCTTTTAAGGAATATAAATAAATTCAGTGATTTTTGAAAAACACTAGTACCAAATAACCAACAAGCCATCATTCCACAACAGGTATCTTGGACACTGGTGGAAAAGAAACCGCTGTCAGGAAAATATTGTCATCATATATGGCAGTGAGGGGAGAACCTTCCATTAATTACTCCGTTATACAGATTCCACGTAAATTCTGAAGTCCTGCTTCCATTTACATGTAATTGTCTTAATCCCTCTGCCTAGGGGCCACTTCTAGATGGTTTTTATGTTTAACCTTATCTTCTGTCTGTTAGAGCTCTGCATAGGAAGCCATAAAGTCAGCTGTCCAATGTCTCTGAATGTTAGCATCCCTGTAGACACATACCTCAAAACAGAATCAGCTTTATAAAAATTATAACAAAAACTCAGATTAGTGCCCATTAAAACAAACAACAAAGGGCTTTGGAAATATCCTATATTAATATAAAAGTGTAAAGGGTGACACTCCTGAGCTGTGGCTTGTTCCAATAGCTACTTTTTTTTTTAATATCCTGCAGCCTACTTTTGAAGAGGTGTGTTTGATATGGCAGGAAGCAAAAATGTTCAATCTTTTCCAAATCAAAATAATGTAGGACTGGGAATGAAGTAAAAGTCTTATATGGGGATGGAGAAATGGCTCAACGGTTAAGGGCACATGCTGCTCTTGCAGAGGACCAGATTTGGTTCTTAGCATCCCTATATGGTTCACAACCATCTGTAACTCCAGATTCAGGGGACTTGATACCTTTTCTGACCTGATGGGTAACAAGAATGCACAAGGTATATTTACATACATGTGAGCAAAATACAAATACACATGAGTAAATCAATCCAAAAAGAAAAACAGGAAAGCATTTTTTGGAGATGCAGTGTTAATACCAACAAGTGGAATAAAGAGCAGAAAGATACCCAAGCCCGTCCCTGTTTAGCACTGGCACTCTGCAGGGAGCGGATGCTTTCTCATTTCGTCATGTGAATCCCCATGGTCAGTCAGAAAACACAATCACTCCTATGAACAGAGCAGTTCAGAGTCTTGACGCAGCTCTCCATAACATCCTATATATGCCAGTGCACATCATACTCTGAGATGCTGGTAACACAGAAAACATTAGTATTCTCACCTGGGGTTGAAGCTGAAGGCAGGGGAACGTTCTAAGGGCCCAGGCAACTTGCTCTTCATTTTCTGCCAGAGTTACTGTACATGTGCTGTAAACCAGCACTCCCCCTGGCTTCAGCAGCTGAACCGCCTAAAGAAAGCGAGGATCAGACTATGCATGCCATAAGACCCAATAAATACCCGAAGTAAGTTAGAGAATGGCACATGGTACCTTGCAAGCACTTGGTAGTGACAAAATGCTGTCCAGTATGACACAGCCTGTTCCTGTAGTTATAGCACAATGTATACCCTGCTGATGCATGCAGCCTTACCTGGGAACTTTATGATTTACACAGATCTAGCCTCTCACATACATCCTTCAGTTACCTCCCTTCCCATATGTCTTTATTCCCAAACTAATATTTGTAGGGAAACCTCCTTTCTGAATCCATGCATATGTATTCAGTTGTCATGTCAACGTTTCTGCTACCTCAGGTAATGTGTCCCCAAATACTCATCATTCTCTGAAACCTGCTAGAAAAGGTTTCTCAGCCTTCCCCAAACTCCAGCCCTGAACCTCAGAGCACCAACTGTGCTTGCAGTCCTTTTACTCCCCCCATCCACTAGCCAGCCCCACTGGCCCTTCTTTCAACATATAATGCAGAAATGGCTCAGTACGTAAAAGCCCTTACTGCTCCTGCAGAAGACCCAGGTTCAAGTCCCAGCATCCATATGATGGATCATAACTGCTTATAACTCCGGCTACAGGGGATCTGATACCCTCTTCTGATATCTGCTGGTGCCTGCATGCACATAGTACTCAGGTACACATGCATACACATGAATATGAATGAAATATTCATATGAATGAATAAAAAAAGTGTGTGTGAACACACACAGTCCAGGTTTTAGCGATTACTCCCAATGTCCACTACCATCAGTTCCAGCTTCTTTATCTTTCAGCTGCATTGCACAACAGTTAAATCTGCCAGCCTGGTTCCCTGCCTTCCTATAAGCCAGTCTCTGCACACCAGTCTGAGCAATGCTTTTCTATTTGCTGCTTCTCAGCTTCGCAAGCAAAGTCTTGAAAGCATTTTCAAGGGTCTACATAAAGGTGTTCCTGCCACACCGACCTTCCCTTTTGTCCTTCCTGCCCTTCTGGATTAGCAACCCTGTTTTCCTGCTACTCCTGTAGCAACCAAAGTCACTGATACTTGAAGAGTCCCAGACCAGGTTAGAAATTCTCCTCCTCCTCCTCAAAGTTGCTTGTTCCTTCACAATGCTCCACTCATTGCTGCTTACAGAGCCCCTGTTCTGAAAAGTGCTTCCTGATTTAACAGACCCCAAAGCACATCTTTCTTCCTGTAGTTTGCTCTACAGCATTAATATCGTAATACAACAAACTGTCAGTCAAAACGGAAGCTCTCAGAGAAGGGCATGGACTGTCTGCTTTCTCAGTTATGATCTAGACATCAGTTTGCATGCTGTAGGTATTTAATAGATAATGGACTACAGTGCTAAAGTAATTTTCTCCCAAATATCTTAAGTTTATCTTCTCTTTTCTTTTTAGGCAGGTTCTCACATATTCCAGGCTGGCCTCAAATTCTCTGTCTAGTCAAAGATCTCTATCTCCAGAGTGCTAGGATCACAGGAATGTGCTGTTCCACTCAGTTTATGTCTTACTGGGGAATCTAATCCAGCTTCATACATGATAGGAGTAATGACTGATGCTGTCACCTGGACAGGATCTAGAATCACCAAGGAAACAAGCCTCTTGGCATGTCTGTGACAAACTGTAAGATTAGGTTAACAGAGGTGGCAAGCCCACCTTGAGCGTAGGAGCACTAACCCATAGGCTAAGGCTCTGGACTGATTATAAGAAGACAGTGAAATGAGTACCAGCATCCACTGCTCTCAGCCTCTGTATCTCAGATGCAGTGGGACCAGAAGCCTCCAGTGCCTGTTGTCATAACGGCCTCACCACGATGGACTGGACCTTTGAACTGTGAGCAGAATCAACAATCCCTTCGCTAAGTGGTTTCCTGGGGTATTTCATCACAGCAACAAGAAGTGACTAACACATCAGACCAGCACTCTTCCAACTGGGCTACATCATTAATGTTTATCTTTTCAAGCTCAGAGAAATTTTCTGAGTTCTTTGAGGAACTTACACAATGTGTTTTGATCATTTTTAGCCTCTTCTCCTGACTCTCCCTTGAGTCATGCCCCCCATTTTCTACCCATCTAACTCACGTTTCTTCTCTTTTTATAAACCCCTAATTTTGTTTAAAGTTTTAATTAGAATCTTTTTAAAACTAATAATTCATGCTTGCACCTTAACTGGAATAATATAAACACTGTGGCTCTGTGCCACCTACTATGGTAGACTTTCATAGGAAGTTTCTCAAAGGTTCCTTACCAACAGTGAAGCCAGGCTGTTTCCACTGAGGTATTCCTAGCAGATAGTGCCTACTCCCCATCTCTCCAACTGGAAATCAATGTACCCAAAGTCACTAGCACGGAGGAGTCGTGGCTCAAATGAAGACAGTTCTGATCCTAAGGTTCACATTCTCGATGTCTAACCCTGTCTCATACACCTGCTCTCTGACTTCCCCTTCACAGCTGGGCCTCTAGCTACGGCACAGGGCACACCTGCTCTCTGAGTTCTCCCACGCGGCTGGTCCTCTGCACTGAAATCATCCATCCGCTCTCAGTAGCCTTTACCCTCAGGCATTCTGTCTGGAGAGCATCCCTGGTGCTGCTTTGGGCTTTTGTGCCAGAGGCATGTTCTCTGACGACTATTCTGAAAACTGTTTAAATAATCCACAACTAGTGCTTCCTTTGTTTATAAAAGGAAGCAGCAAGAAAGAGCAGAAATGTACTAGAAGACAACCTTAGCGATTGAATGATTACAGCATATTAGTTGTTGCTGAAGTCTATGTATTATCATTGTAGGAAAGGGGAGAAATAATGAACTCATCTCTCATGGGAAGAACACTGCAGTGGGGCTGGAAGGTGCCTCTGCAGCGAAGAGCACTGACTGCTCCTGCAGAGGACTCAGGTTCAGTTCTCAGCACCCACGTGGCAGCTCATCCCACCTGTATCCAGTTCCAGAGGCCTTCTGGTTTGTTCAGACTCCTGCATGCAGGCAGTATATACACAGATAAGGAAACATACATCTGCTCAGAAATTTTTAAAAATAGAAAAGTTGAAATTAAGATAGAAGAAATCATATTTTGAAATGGACTAAGTTTAACAAAACTTGACAAAAATTCTCAAATATTCTATGTGTAATGTACCAGATCAATTAAATTTGCAGTTGTTAGGATCCTCCTACATTCTGGATGTAATCATGCCTAGTTTAACATTGTGTTAGCCTGTTTTAGACTTTAGACTTCTAATCTGATAACTAAACAAAGCCAGGAAGAGTAATTTAATTATATTGAATTATTTACATCAATTAGCAATTATGCACGAACAACTCAGCCAATTGTGTTTTTGTTTTGTTCTATTTTCATTTAAGGCGTAGACTGTTTACAATCAACTAAATGTCTCACTGAAAATGTTCTATGGGAAACTAGTTGTACATTTTAAAGGACGGGTCAACACAAAGGAAAACTCCCCACATTTAAAGCTGTAACTGGGCAGGACGAGGCACACAAACCATCACAGCGGCTGAGGGTAGACTATTGCAAGCTTGTGTCAGCTTAGGATACACAGTGAGACCCCATTTTAAAAAAACTAAAGCCACACAAACACACTAGGTATTCCCAATCTCTTCCTTGTCTCTAGAAAATAAAATTTGTCATGTCAACTGAATAATTCAATGACATAAGCCGTACATTTGTAAAGGATCCCAAACTTAACCTCTGTACCAATTAAGTAACTACCCTTTCTCTCAACATACTCCTTTTGTTCTAACCTCTGTTCCTAGGAATTTGCCTATTCTAATTACCTTATAATTGGGATCATACAAAATTTTCCTTTTGTGTCAGGTTTACTTCAGTCTCCAAGTTCATTTATATTGTAGCATGTACCAAATTTCACTCCTTTTTAAGGCTGAATAAATATTTCAAGTGGCCATATCAAATCCTATACATCTAGTCTCTGTCCATGCCTCCTGTTTACCTTCACCCTTTGACCACAGTGAAGGTTGCTGCTACACACAAAAGCTGTGGTAGACAGAACATAGAACTAGGAATCGTCAACTCCTTTACAGTGAAAGAGCATTACATACCACATTAAAGAGTTTTCGCTGTAGTGGCTGATATGATGTCACTTCCTTCAAAGTCCAAGTACAGGCCATGTTTGGCCTCTGTCCCATTCCACTGCAGGGTGCATCAAGAAGAATTCGGTCAAAAGATTCTGGTAAGAATGGAGGTGCCCCTACAAAAGAGAATTATAAATATTATCTGCTTTATTACATATAGGTCTAGAAAAGAATAAAATATTCTTGACATATAAACAATAATGAGAAATTAACATTGTAATCCAAGATATTAAATAAAGAAAAATCCTTTCTCCCTTTAAGCAAGTCCTTGGCTAAGTTAAAAATTACTTTTATTTCATGTAGCTTTGATTTCATAAGGACTGAAAATGCAGTTGTTACAGACAAGTTTTGATATTATAACAGAAACCCACACCAAATCAAATTAAGAACTTTAACTCCTGTTAGAAGCCACAGCGCCCCAGAGCCGGTACCAACTCCAGTCATCAGTCCTAGAGGAAGTCGTCTCCTTGGTAACGCCTCCTGCAGACAGCACCAGAAACACCAGGGCCTGCCGGGTGGGCTCTGACCAGACATACTGGTCTGGCTGCTGTTCTCTAGTCTCCTGGTTTTATGGCTTCTGTTCACTATGATCCAGTAGCCTCCTCGATTTACCAGTCCATCAAGTTTTCCTTGTGTGCTCATGAGTAATTTCTTATGAATTTGGTGTTACTGAAGAAAGTCGTGAACCTTGCGTTCTTTACCTGCAAGCTTGCCATTGCTACTGATCACTTCTATTTAAACCCGGCTTTACCTTCTCTTTCTATCTGGCTAGAAGGCTGTAAAGACACAAGCTGTTCTCAGTGTCGGCCACCTTCATCTAGAATCTCTTTTTTTCTCTTTCATCTACTGTCCTGGAAAAAAGATATTTTTCAAATAAATCTTTACTTTCTGATGCATACTGGTTATGCCCCCTAAATTATACTAGTGTATGCTGTCATTATCATGAGTGTGTGTGCCTGCCTTTCCAAAATCCTCATCAAAAAAGTCGTTATTGACCAATTGTATCTTTCCTTTAAATAAGTAAATCCTTTGTATAGCTTTTCCCTACTGAAACCATTGCCTTTTTTGCTTGTTTGTTTTTGTTTTTATTGAGCTATATATTTTTCTCCACTCCCCTCCCTTCCTCCCCTCTCCCCTTTTACCCTCTTCCATGGTCTCCAGGCTCCCAATTTACTCAGGAGATCTTGTCTTTTTCTACTTCCCATGAAAATTAGATCCATGTATGTCTCTCTAAGGGTCCTCTTGGTTGTCTAGGTTCTCTGGGGTTGTGAATTTTAGGCTGGTTTTTCTTTGCTTTATGTTGTGCAAGAGGGATGGCTCACCGTTAAAGGCTAGGGTCACAATTGCCTTTTCTTACTGAACGGAGAGTTATTATCTATAGAAGATAGGAATCTTTCCCATAGTATTCTATGATGAATTCCCATAATCTACTATCTTAGCTTTAGTTTTTTAACCTGCATACATAAATGCCAACTATTAAAATTTAGCTTTCATTCTTTCAAGTGGTCCACAGTGTGAAGTCATCTTAAATTGGGGCAAATGAAAACCATGCTTGCCTGCTGGCTTCAACAACCACTAACAGGAAGCACAAAAGAGATGGGATGGGGTATGGAGAGGAAAGACAACGGGAGAACAGACTTTTCCTCATCATCTGTTCTCTCTCTCTTTCTCTCTCTCTCTCTCTCTCTCTCTCTCTCTCTCTCTCTCTCTCTCTCTCTCTCTCTCGTATTTTGAGACAGGGTTTCTCTGTGTAACAGCCCTAGTTGTCCTGTTGTCCTGGAAGAACTAGCTCTTTTAGCTCTGGCTGGCCTCGAACTCACAGAGATCCGCCTACCTCTGCCTCCCTAGTGCTGGGATTAAAACCGCCCAGCTCCTCATCTGTTTTCTTGTCAAAACCTTCACAGCCCTTTTTACCTTGGCACCACCAGTCCCATCCTTTCCTGGAGTAGCCAGAGCCCTCTACAGGTGATGTCCCAGGTGCAGGAAGTTCCTGTTCTGTGTGGAGGCCTCTGCCTGCAGCAGCTAAGCAATGTTCCTCCCAGCAGCTGGCAATTCTAGGTTACCACAGAGTTTCTCTTCTGCTTTACAGCCTGCAAGTATCCATTTGCCTTACTCCTTTTACTGCTTATTTTCATGCTAAGTGGTCTCTCACTGATGTAAATTTATACTAAATTAGCTATTGAAATACTTTGTACATTGTGTTTTTTATTCTGTGACCATCCGAATTCATCTGAAATACAACTCTCAACAACTGCCTAAAAGCTAAGAAATCTGCAGTTCCACGTTTGTTCTGAATATGCTCCTGAAGCTCCATATTTGCAGGCCCTACACTATGACAAACCAATAAAAAATAAAAAATAAAAATAAATAAAAAATAAAAAATTTTAAAAAATAAAATTAAAAAAACAATTAACAGGTTATAACTCAGAACTGACTCACACCTTATAGGACACAACTATACCTGGTAATCCTGCTGAGGGCAATGGCAATGCCTAATCTCACTGTTCCTAATAAACCGTGATGGCTGCTCTTTCTTGCCAATTTGACTAGTTTGAGGAATATCTGAGACATTAGTAAAGTATACTTCTGGGTAAGTTTGTCACGGTATTTCCAGAGACGATCCAATCATAAGAGCCCTAATCTAAGACACTGATCAACTCCTAATGCTGGGAGGCAGTAGAAGACAGGAGACAGGACTAGTTGGAGGACCCTGGGGGAATCTTCTTGGAGGCAATACCTTGCCCTAGCTGTTTGTCCCTTTTGCTCTGGTTCCAGGTCGCACAATGGGCTGCTGTGCTCTACCATGCCCTGCCTGCCACTATGGACTAAAACCTCTGACGACAGTGAGCCAAATTAGACTCTTCCTTCTTTACATTGCTTCTGTCCAACATTTTGTTTCATCCACAAACATGAAGCTAAGACAGTGCACTTAATCAATGATACAGTATGTTATATACACATTAAAGATTAAGATCACAAAAAAGGTCACCAAATGCACTTGGTGCAACTGAAATTTCTCTTATTAAAACTAGAAAGGCAGCTGGGTATAGTGGTGAATGCCTTCAATCCCAGCACTTCGTAGGCAGAGTAACTTGGAGGCCAGCCTGGTCTACAAAGCAAGTTCCAGGACAACCAGGGATACACACACACAGAGAAACCCTGTGTTGAAAAACAAAGCCACTTCTATAATAATATACCATAAGAATACACACATGTTCCATTTGCCAGAAGCTTTTCCTAACTTTAAAATTCCAGAGAAAGCACCAGAAGATGGAAAGACCACCATGCTCATAGAATGGTAGAGTAACACTCTGAAAATGGCTCTATTTTGCAAAGCCAACCACAGACTCAATACCATCACCACCAAATTTCCAAAGACACTCTTCAAAGAAAAAAAGCAATCCTAAAATTCATTAAGAAGCAAAAAGATCCAAATAACCAAAGCAACCCTAAAGAGAAAGGCCAGTGCTAATGACACCCGGCTCCAGATTACATCACAAAGCCACAGAAACAGAGGCGCCCAGCACTGGGACACAGGCACAGACCACAGCAACCAGAGGAACAGAGCACAAGCCCCAAACCCACACAGCCATGGCCACCTCATTTTTGGCAAAGGAGTAAAGTGTACTTGCAAAGACAGACTCTTCAACAAATGAAGCTAAAAACTACAATGAACAGAAAGAAAGAGAAAATTCATTGAGTAGAAGAAACATGAGGCACATCCAAAGAGGAATTATTAGAAAATATATAGTCAAAAGGAAAAAAGATGAAGAGGAGAGCAGCAAATTCAAATGCCTGAGACTGTGAGTGACATCTCATCCAAACCACCAAAAGTAGTAAGTTACAATAACTTGTGTAGGTATATTCAATATAGAAATATACAAATTATGCAATAAAATAAAATAAAAATGGAGAACTAAGAAAAAATCTTGAGCTTTTAATGTAAAATTCAGTCATTATCAGCTTCACATGGCCTGTGATGGATACGTTTTACAGTTCATAAGATTCGCTACCAAACCCTACAAGACATAAGCAGAGGATTAAAACACAGCACAACAGAAACACAACTAACTACACAAGAAGACAGCAGCACAGAAACAAATGCATCTATAAATCACTTGGGAAATAAGGAAAAAACGACTCAAGCAAGTCTGCACCACTCGGTTATTTATTGGAATAAACTGGATTAAATACTTCAGACAAAAGACAGAGTAGTTAGACATACTAAAATCAAACAAACACCAACCATTCATTGCTGTAATGGCTCATCAGTATACTTCACTGGATTCAGGGTCACCTAAGAAACAAAGCTCAGCAAGTGACAGTGTGGGTGCATCTGTGGAGGCATCAGAGATGTTTAGCTGGAGAGAGGACCCACCCTGAACCAGGCAGCATCATTCCATGGGTTGGAGTCCAGGAGAACAAGGAGGACAAAGAAGTGGAAAGCAGCATTCAACATTCTCTGCCTCCCACCTATGATGTAATGTGACCTGTTCCTCATGCTCTTGCTACAACAGCTGGAGAAGCACCTGACACTGCATGCACCTTCCCCACCACGATGGGGAGGTTATTAACTCAGAGTACACCATGGCGGAAACTCATTAAGACAGACTACACCATGATGGGAGACTAGAAGCCTAGGGTACGCATCCACAACGTTAGGCAAAGGAACCTTTCCCTAGTTTGCTTCTGTCAGTGTTTTACCATAGCAACTAACACACAACCCAAAGCGGGAAGGATTTAGATGGGCATTAATTGCTCTTCAAAAGAAGATATGGAAAAAATGGACAATTTTCTGGATCAGTATAACTTACCAAAATTAAAACAAGGCCAGATAAATGAATTAAATAGATCTATAATTGCTAAGGAAATAGAAACAGTCATTAAAAATCTCCCAGCCAAACGAAGCCCAGGGTCAAACAGTTTCAGCTCAGAATTCTACAAGATTTTCAAAGAAGAGCAAATACCAATATTCCTCAAATTGTTCCATACAACAGAAACAGAAGGAACATTGCCAAACTCTTTTTACGAGGCTACCTGGAAACAATCTAGATGCCCCTCAACTGAAGAATGGATAAAGAAGATGTGGTACATTTATACAATGGAGTACTACACAGCAGAAAAAAATGATGACATCTTGAATATCACAGGCAAAGGGATGGATCTAGAAAAAAAACAATATTGAGTGAAGTAACCCAGACCCAGAAAGACAAATATGGTATGTACTCCCTCATAAGTGGCTTTTAGATATAAAGCAAAGAAAAACCAGCCTACAGTCCACAACCCCAGAGAACCTAGACAGCAAAGAGGACCCTGAGAGGGACATACATGGATCTAAATAGGAAGGAGAAAAAGACAAGATATCCTGAGTAAATTGGGAGTGTGGAGGTCACAGGAAAGGGTAGAAGGGAAGAGGGAATGAATGGATGGAGTGGAGAAAAATGCATAGCCCAGTAAAAACAGTAAGAAAAAAGACACGGCCAATGGGTATGTGGAGAAGATGCTCACTATAACTAACCTTCAAGAAAATGCAATGAGAACCATAAGACATATAATCTGACCCCTATGAGGAAGTAGTTGTTAAAAGAAAGGAACAGAAGGTAATTTGGTGAGAGCATGGAGAAGAAAGGGCACACATGCACTGTTTTAAGGACATAAATTAATACAACGACTAATGAAGTGGCGTGGCTCTTCAAACAATAAGTTATAAAGCTGCTGTGTGATACAGCAGTCCTGCTTGCCGGTGGGAATACAAGAATGGATACAGACGACTGGGAACTGTTGTCGAGGTATCTGCACTCCCATGTTCACTTCAACAGTATTTACAAAAGCAATGCTACAGAACCAACTCAACTGTCTACCAATAAGAAATGTTATTTTCAAAATGTAGTGCATATACACAGCAGAATATTATTCAGCCTTGAAAAGAAATCTGCTATGGGCAACAGCATGGAAGAATCCAAGACAGTTAAGCAAAAATAAGCCGGGTACCAAAAGACAATTGTATCTGGAAGCTAAAAAGCAAAGCACATTAAAGCAGATAAAGACCGTGGTTGCCAGGGAACAGCTGGGAAGCACAGGGAGATACTGTGGAAAAGTTACTAAGTTTACCTAGACAGGAAGAGTCATTTTTCAAGATCTAATGCGCAACAGGATTGTACACTTAGCAATAACATATATTACATTTCAAAGGTGTCGAGAGTAAATTTTGAGTGTCTTGCCACCTAAATATTATCACATTAAGACATTAGCAGACATTACATTAAATATTACAAAAACACTAATTATCTTAATTACTTTCCGGTCACTCCACATTCATTCCTGTAGTAAGATCCAGTAAGTACATGTAATTATGAGACAAAAACACAGAACAAGAAAAACAAATTAAGGTTACCTTCTGTGCCATCAGCCATATCAAGTTTAAGTGCCTTTGTTGCGTCGAAGCAAAACGCCTTGATAGAATGAAGCCCTAATAATGAAGCATTCTGCTTTAATTTTTCCACTTTATTCAATATTTTATCCAGTGCTATTACTTCTCCCTAAAAATGAAAATAAAGTATAAATCCAAAGCAGTTATAAAAATCCCCAATATAAAAGACTAGTGTAAAACTGTAGTCTCCCGTTTTCCTCCAATGCCTGCTGAATTTTTTTATTTTATTTTATTTTATTTTTTATATTTATATATTCATTCATCTTGGTATTTTTTTATAATTTATTTTATTTTTTTAAAAAAATCTATCTTTTTTCATTTTACATACCAATCCCAGTTCCTACTCCCTCCCCTCCTCCCACTCCTACCCATCCACTCCATACCCATCTACTCCTCAGAGGGCAAGGCACATGACTTTGGGGAAGGTCCAAGGCCCTCCCTACTAAATCAAGGCTGAGTAGGTATCCATCCAAAAGAGAATGGGTTCCCAAAAAGCCAGTACACGCGGTAGGGATAAACTTTGGTGCCATTGCCAGTGGCCCTGCAGTGTGCTTCAACCAAATGCACATCAAGTTTACACTGGCAGAGGGGTGTGGCTCAGTGGTAGAGGGTTTCCTAGCAAGCAAAAGGTCCCAGAGTCAGTTCCCAGCACTGAAAAATTAATTCCTTAAATACCTAGACTTTCCTTTAAACAAACACATTCCTACCAATATATAGCATATAGCCTACCTTTAATCTATAGAAGTCAAAACTGGAAAAAAAATGTTTGCTATATTTTCAAGAAGCTTAGAAAAACTCTTGAAGGTAAACATAAAACCACCAGTCTCGAGTGACTGCTCCCCTGGGCAAAAGCGTGAGCTTCCTCTATGAAACATCTAGCTTCAAGGAATTACATACAAATGAATATCAGTAAATATCAGCTGATCCCCATCTTAATATTTCAAGGAATACAAAATTCTTTGAACTATGGTAACCAAAATGAGAACATCATTAACCCAACTTCTGTGCACCACAGCACAACGCTCTGGAAAGGCTTAAAGCTCAAACGCTGCTGTAGGCCACCAGGATGAGGAGGCAACTGCACAGTGCTCGAGTGTGACCCAGTGAAGGAGAAGAGCTGTATGGTCATCTGCATGACCAAACCCGTCTCTCTGAATGTGGCCAACAGCAGGAGCTGACTGAGAAGCAAAGGACAATGGCGCTGGGCTCTGATTCTTCTGCATGGATGGGCTCTGTGGGAGCCTTCTCAGCTTGGTCGATCACCTTCCTGGACCTGGGGGAGTTGGGAGGACCTTGGACTTAGCATAGAGTGGGGAACCCTGATGGCTCCTTGGCCTGGAGAGGGAGGGAGGGGAGGTATGGGTGGAGGGGAGGGGAGGGGGAGGAGGAGGAGAGGGAAGGGGGAGGAGGAGGGGAGGAGATGGAAAATTTTAAATATAAAAAAATAAACCATGAAAACAAAATCACCCCAGTGGCTCACAGCGAGTGGCATTATTTGAAAGAATCATGGCGTATAGCCTGGTTGAGTAGGTTTGCCCTTACTGGAGGAAGTGTCATTGGGTATGGGCTTTGTAGTTTCAGGGGCTCCACCAGGCCCAGTGGCTTACTTACTCTCTCTTCCTGCTGACTGTGGATCAGATGTAGAACTCTCAGCTCCTCTCTATTACCATGTGTGCCTGCATACTGCTATGTTTCTCTCCATGATAATAGACTAAATCTCTGAACTGTAAGCCAGCTCCAGTTAAATGTTTTCCTTTATGAAAGTTGCTGTGGTCATGGTGTCTCTTTATAGCCATAGAAACCCCAAGACAGTCAGTAAAGCAAAGACTCCTCCAAACAGAGACAAGGAAGAGGGTCAGAGCCACAAAGGCAGAGACAGGAACACAGCCCAGCAGAATGATCCCCAGGTGGCCCTGGTGAAGAGAGACCTGCAATCCTACTTGGAGGACAAAGCCTTGAGCTGGTTTTACTGAGGCAGTGCCTCTGGTGGTCAGCAGTAGAGGGGAATCCCAGTTGGCACTCCCTAGGACTCACTGGGGGCTACCTCAAGGAGGATGCTATTATTTAAAATGAGCTACTAGTGTCAGAGAGGAGGCAATAACCATAAGTCAGGAAATTTAAACATCATCTGCTGTGGCCTGGAGGCTGGCTGGGCAGAGCAGGAGGGCCAGGGGCTGACAGTCTGAAAAGTGCAGGTTGCAGGAGTCTCGCACCAGAACCTCCACAGGCTGGCATTATCCCACCGAGTGGGAACAGCAGGGGTGTCTAGTGGTCTAGGTCTGAGGTCAGAGGGTGGCTCAACCTCAAGAGCACCTTTCAGTGTTGTAGAGCCCCAAGAACTCCGGGGTTGAGATGATTATGACGCAGGAGGTTTTGACAGTACGAAGACAGGTCTTCCTGTTTGCTTGGTCTAGCTGCCCTAAGAGACACGTGCCATAGGTTTTTCAGGATAGAGCCCATGGCTCCCGAGGCACTGGGTGCCTTTCAGTTCCTGAGAAACTGAGGCACCCCCTCAGGCAGTGAAGCATTAGGGCCACTTGTGTTTCTCTGTGTCCCTCAGAAGTCATCAAAGGCATGCAGAAGTTTGGCAAAACAATTAGTCTGAGACATTATTCTTATTTGCCCTATATAAATTAAAACCACCATTATTCTGGCAACTACCACTGCATTCTGTTTTCATAGGGGGATAAAAAGTCTGATTGCTTGGAATAAACCTGTCTCAGCCTCTAATTTCTGAGAGCCCCTCTAACCTGGCCTGGGTTTCATTCCCACAGACCATGTCAGGACCCCTGATTTGGTAAATAAGTGCTGGTGCTTACACTAACATTTTTTTTTACTTCTTTAAAATAAAAAGCTATGTTTTCCATTTTTACTCCTCAGCTTCTCTCCATATAATTTTGCCTTTAAGCCATCTCATTACTGGGAAATCTAATTTCTTTTCTTTTCCCTAATCTGAGACAAGCATTCATGATACCAAAATAATCTATTCAATGAAATAAGAGCAAAAAACTTCCCAAATACAGAGACTGAAAAGGAATCCAGACAAGAAAAACAAACAAACAAAAAAGCTATTTAAAAACCCAACTAGGCTTTCTCAGAGAAGACTCTCTCCACAACTTATTACAGCTAATATAAAGAGCAAAGAAAGAATATTAAAAGATGCAAAGGAAGACCTCAAGTCAGTTACAAAGATAGTTACACCAGAATAACACAGATAACCAGCAGTCCTCAAAGCCAAGAAAACAAGGGATAATATATTCCAAGTCCTCACGGTAAATGACTACCAACCAATATTGATGGATCTAACAAAACTATTAAAATTGGAGAATAAGGACATCTGAAAATAAGCACAAACTAAAGCAGCTCAAAACCACTGAGAAGCACTGCAGAAGCTACATGAAGAAACCACTACCCAAAGAGAAGGAAAACAGTCTCAACCAGGAGAGAACAGGGAGGGCTGCATTTCTTCAGAGAAATGGCTAAAGAAGAACTAGGAAGAAATCCATCATATAACACAGAAAGTTAACATATCCCTGATAGTTACGGGGGAGAAAGTAAGGAATGTCAATCCAGCAAAATAGAAGACAAACAAAATTACAAGAATTAGTTGGGTTGGCAAAATGGCTTAGCAGGAGTAAAGGAACTTGCTGCCAACCTGACATAATGGATAGAAGAACTCAGTAAGACTTTTAACCTCTGCATGCACTTTTCTCCTGCCCTGAACAAATAAATGTAAAACAAAATTAATTAATACACATCTCTCATAAATTATATTAAGTCCATTAACACATCAATAGGGAGGCAAAGACTAGCTAACTGGATGAAAAACCCAGATCCAACTTTAAGTATCTGTTATTCCCAAGAAACATATCTCACTAACAAAGATACCCATACACAAAGGTTCAAATGATTAAGTACAATCAATCAAGCAAATAGAAGTTGAAAGCAAGTTAGCATCGCTATTCTGGTATCTGACAAAGAAGAGTTAAATCAAAATCAGAAGAGATAAAGAAGAGCACTGCACATTAAGAAAGGGACAATTCATCAAGTTGATGTAATCATATATATGCACCACCAACTTTATAAAACAAACATTAGTCGACATAAAAGGCTACGCATGTCTCGAGATAATGACATGGAAGACTTCAGTGTCTTATTCTTGTCTTTAGATAAGTCATCCAAACTAAAAATTAACCGAGAAACTGCATCATAAACCAATGGACTTAACTGCACAGTACCTACAAAAGTATCCCATTTAACTGCATAGTACTTACAAAAGTATCCCACCTGACACAAACAGAATATATGTACATCTCAGAAGCCCATGAATCTTCTCTAAAATCAACTATATTCTAAACCACAAATTAAGTCTTATTTGATAGACAACAATCAAAATAACTTCTTGTAACCTATTAGGATGTACTACAATAGAGCTAAAATCAATAAAGCAACTACAGAAACTACTCACATGTATGGGAACTGAAAACACATTTGTGCGTGACCAGTAGACTACTAAAAAAAAAAAAAATCAAAAAGAATTTTTTTATTATTTAGAAAAAATAAAAATGAAAAGGAAATGTATCAGAACATTTAGGGCATAGTTAACTCTGTGAAGATGAACATTTTTAGTTGGTTTTTGCTATGATCACTTACATTTAAAAAACATCAGAGTTCTCAGCTACATAACCTCATGATGCTGCTTGAGGTCTCAGGGATGTAAGAATGAGTTCAGCACAAAGCAAGAACAACAAAGGACAGAAATTAATGAAATGGAGTCTAAAAGAACAATACACAGACTCAACCAAAAAAATGTTTGAAAAGATGAACAAGATTGATAAACTTCTACCTAAACAAAGCGCCTCCAAATGAACAAGACCCAATTAATAAACTTAAGGGAAAAAAATAGGATGTTATATCAGATACCAATGAAATACAGAAGGTCATTAGAGAATACTGTGAAAACTTATGTTCCAAAGACTGTAGCATGAATTCTAATTGGTTTAATAATAACTAGAATCAAATATAGGAGGTAAGGCTGAAGATCAGAGGAGCCGAGCAGTCAGCTACTAGAGAGTTATTTTACCTCTACCAATGCTCAGACTGAAGGGACAACCCTGGCCTCAGACTGCATCTTCAGACTGCATCTGTCTCCACCAACTCGACTGCCCTGCGCACCTGTCTCCTCCCACCTTATATTCCTCTCTGTGTCCAGCCATATCCCTCCTGTCTCCACCTCCCTACTACTGGGATTAAAGGCATGTGATACCCAAGTGCTGGGATTTTGTGTAGCTCAGGGTGGCCTTGAACTAACAAGAGATCCCTCTGCCTCTGTCTCCCTAGTCCCTGGCCTCTAGTGGCTTAGCTCTGCACTCTGATCTTCAGGCAAGCTTTATTTGTTAAATCATAAAATATTCCTATAAGAGACTAGCAAATCTAGAATAAATGGATAAATTCCTAAGCACATACTATCTACTAAAATTAAACCAAGAACTTAGACAGATTCGTAGCAACCAATGAGACTGAAGCAGTAATAAGACGACTTCTAACAATGAAAAACTGGAAAGCTTCACACTTAATTCTATCAAATCTTTAAGGAAGAACTACAATCAATATTACTCAAACTCTTCCACTGTCAAATTCGATCTTGAAACCAAATTTGATTGCCCTTATACTAACATCAGGTAAGAGCACAACAAAGAAAATTACAGATCAATTTCTCTGATAAACACAGACAAAAATCTTCAAGAAATACATGCAAAGAAAATTGAATGACATTTGTAAAAAGATGGAAGGAACAAGAGATCATTATGTTAAGCAAAACAAGTCAGATTAAAAAATACAAGTATTGCATATTTTCTTCTATATGCAGAATTTGTGTGTGTGCATTCATGTATGTGTGTGTGTGTTCATAATGAAATCAGAAGGGTTCCATAAGAATAGACAAAACAATTTTAAAGGAGGTAGTAGGCAAGAAAACAGAGTACTGGGGTTTATGTGACATGTAAGCAGAAGCAGAGGTGATTTGTGGGGATAAGGGGACAGCATTAGGGATGGATGGGAAGAGCAGGGGCTGAAGGAGATGAAGAAAAACAAAATATAATGACAAATATGTATGGAAATGTCACAATAAAACTAACTTAAGTTATCGTAGCAAATCATACTTGAGTCAAATTCACACAGTCACAGTTGTAAGAATATACTGAGTTATCTGGATGATATTTTGAAACATATTATGAAGTAAAGGTGCATACATGGTAGATCAACTCTTCTGTGTATTTTCTTTTAAAATGTATATATCATCCTTATATTTCACATATCAACATTATAATGCAGAAATTTTCTGGTCACATTTTATTATCATCATCATCAGGTCTTAAAACTAAAAAATCCAATACCTTGACAAACAGGGTGCACAGGCAAAACCTTGACATTCAAGGTGACCTGAACAGAAAAAAAGTAGAAAAAAAAAAGCCAAATAAAGCTCAGCTACACTACAATGAAAGAGAAACTTTCCAGGCCACTTCCACAAAATCACAAGTATAGAAGCTGTGTTTCTGTCCTTGCTTATCTAATAACAACAAAACAAACAAACAAACAGATCCAGCAAACTCGAAACTCTAGGACTAAGGCATATGGTTACTTTTGGCTAGCGAATGGGATATAAAAAGATACTTGATACATAAAAGAGTTTGGACAACTGATAAATACCTCAACTACTGTCCTTTGCTGGGCTAATCCTCAGCTATTAGCAAGAGAGAGAAACACATGGGCCAGAGAGGCAGGGCATCCTAGCTGTCTCAGTAAAGGTTGCTTTAGCTAAGTAAAACCCAGAAAAACCCAAATGAATGAGCCCGCCCCACATTAGCCGAAGCACCAGTTTACCTGTAGCTGAGCAGGTGCATGGCTAGGCCATTCAGACCAGCTGATCCCCTAAACTGCCTCAGCACAACACATTTAGATTTGTGCCACCAGGGCACTGTATTTTTTAAGCAGCATCATAAAATCATTGAAAATGGGTTTATTCATAAATATTCACTCTCTTTGGAAAGATTTATTTTACTAGAGAAGTTTGTACAAAGGCCCTAGTTTCAATCCCAGCATGAGACCCATGCCCAAGCAAACAACTTTTAACAAATACAACCAATATATCACAGATCATCACCTTTTCAAAGCATACTGGTGATCACATCTAAATTCTGAATAAACTAAAAACGTACATTAAATACTTCATAAACTAACCCTTGACCTGCTACTACCAGTTATCATAGTGCCTCGGCCTCCTAAGTGTCCATTTATATGCTACGCTCTTCAAGCACCTTAGAGTCTGGAACACATCAGCTACTCCTTTCTACACAAACTTTACACACGCGCACACACACACCATTTTTAGTGGCGGTTTATATCGCAGTTCATCTAAGTATAAAATCTCAAAATTAAAAGCAAGAAAAGACGTCTTAAATATTTCAGTCTATAAAAGAACGAGTCTCTAACTGTATTAGCAAACTGGAACTGTTTCAAGGTTGTCCTCACAAGTATCTGTCAACTGAACTGAATGTGGTAAATGAAACAGCAGAAGAGTCTTCCGATTGAAGACCCTTTGTTTCCTAGGTTACCTTCAGCAGCCGCGGTAACTATGAGAGGAGCCTGCCATGACGACATTCTCACCTGGTCCCGCATCAAGGTTGCAATATGTGTAGTTTTGCCCCCAGGTGCTGCACACAAATCTAGAATCTTCTCTCCAGGTTGAGGATTCAGAACATGAGCTACAACAGCAGACGGCAAATTCTATAAGGAAAGGAAAAGGGGAAAAATGGAGTCTTGACAATGTAGTGTCTCAACTCAATAAGCAAACAAAACATAAC
Organism: Arvicola amphibius; assembly: GCF_903992535.2. Classification (NCBI taxonomy): domain Eukaryota; kingdom Metazoa; phylum Chordata; class Mammalia; order Rodentia; family Cricetidae; genus Arvicola; species Arvicola amphibius. The sequence continues at coordinate 96,966,769 of NC_052052.2, read as the reverse complement.
ACGTTTGCATTTATTTTGGAAGAAATGAAGGACATAGATTTGGAAGATAATGGTTCTTCCAGAGAAAGACAAGGGCAGAAGCATCAAGAGGCAGGAAGACCACAAATTCCCTAGAGCATTCCCCACCTGCTCTCTACAGTGACTTCAGTAATCATAAGAATTGGAAGGGCTAGCTTCTGCCAAACTCTATGCATACCCCATGTGATTTCAAGACATAACTAACTGCTTTAGTTGTCATGCTCCAGCTCCTTCAGAAGTTAGTTACTGAAGATCAGTCAGGAAACTGGACCACAGCTGCTGAGGTGGTTCAGTGGATAAAGATATTTGTTGTCAAGCCTGAAAATTTGATTTTGATCCCCAGGACCTACATTATGGAGGGAAATAACTAACTACAACAAGTTGTCCTCTGAATGACACACACATGCTGACATATGTGCACACATGCATGTGCACACGTGCGAGTATGTGCACACACACATTTAGTAAACAAAACATTATCAATTTTCTTAAGTTATAATAAGCCAGTGCAGGCTTGAGAAAATAGATGTGTAGTGCCCAATTTAATATCAGACTTTAAAAACAAACAACTAGGGACTGGAGAGATGGCTCAGAGGTTAAGAGCATTGCCTGCTCTTCCAAAGGTCCTGAGTTCAATTCCCAGCAACCACATGGTGGCTCACAACCATCTGTAATGGGGTCTGGTGCCCTCTTCTGGCCTGCATGCATACACACAGACAGAATATTGTATACATAATAAATAAATAAATATTTTAAAAAAAACAAACAATTACTGGCATGTGTAGCACAATTAATAAAAACCCAGAGACAGAAATTGGGGTTCAACCTGAAGGTCAGAGTAGCTAAACAGCCAGCCACTGGCTCTGTCTCCACCTCTTCAGTCAACCAGGCGGGCATGTAGCCCACTGGTGCTTTAAACTTCACTTCTTCAAGCCTCTGCTCCCTTAGTGGTGCATGAAGTAGTCAGTGTATTTGAAATACTGATGGAACACAGATAAATACTCAGTACATATTAAGTGCAATCATTATTACAATTTCTAGTCAGTTCCCCATCAATCAATGACCAATGTAATACTGTAATAGGACATGTAATACAAGTTTCCACCAGGAAAATGACAAAAGTGAAACTTTATCCTCAAATACAAAAGCTTCAGTCCAACAGTGGTCTAATTCTTTGGCTATGAAATGACAAACAATAGGTCTGTAGCGTGTATGGATATCAGGGATCACAAATTTCTTGTGATTTATGTTTTTACAGCCAGAAACTCAGGGGGCTGGAGAAGTGGCTCAGCAGTTAAGAGTGTACTGTTCTTGCAGAAGAGCTGAGTTTGGTTTTCTTTTTTTTTTTAAAAAAGATTTATCTATTTATTACATATACAGTGTTCTGGTTGCATGTATACTTGCAGGCCAGAAGAGGGCACCAGATCCCACCACAGATAGCCATGAGCCACCATGTGGTTGCCGGGAATCAAACTCAGGACCCCCAGAAGAGCGGTCAGCGCTCTCAACCTCTGAGCCATCTCTCCAGCCCTGAGTTTGGTTTTCAACACTTCCATTAGGCAGCTCACAATCAGCCCCAAATCCAGCTGCAGGGGCTCTAAGACCTTATTCTGGCCACCAGGGGCACCTGCACTTGGTGCATATACCCACATTGCAAACATACACCTATGTAAACTGAAAAAAAAGAATATAAAGTCCCAAGCTAGGAAAGGTAGTTGAAGTTGGAATAACAGTAAGATATGTAAAAGAAGTTTGTACCACATGGATTTCTCCTTTCCAAAGTCTACACTAAATTATAGGATGAGGAGGTATGGTCTTTTATCTTCAAAAATTAACATTTCTTTCATTGTTAGCAATGTAAAAGTGTGCAGAAAACACCCACAGTGAGTCAGGGGTGTGTTTGCAAATAACCACAAGTGAAACCAAGCAAACAAAGTCACCCAAAGTGATTCACAAACAAGTAGGCAGAAGGCTCTGGGTTCTAATTCTTTGCATCATCCCTGAGGAGGTTAGGTAACAACAAACAAATCACTTTCTCTTCTTCCCAGATCTGTAAGGAGCTTTTGGCTTAATACTGGGAAGAGAAGAAAGCACAGAGCTCCTGGATTTGGGTTTAACTTCAGATGCTGCCAGTTATTAGCAGGGTGACTCTACCAAGAACCCCAAAGATCTAGTCGTCAGTATTTCTATTTCGTAGAATAATAATAGCATTAAAAAGAATTGATGTCTGCGAATGTTCGTAGGGAGTGAAAAAGGTAAAACAGCTCATTATATCACAGCACTTAATAACAACCTGACGAAGGCCTGCCAGCAACAAAGCATCTGAATATTACAACCGGCCCCACAGCCGCACAGGACTAAGTGCGGTGTGCGGTGCTCAGGACTAAGTTTCCGAGATGAACAGCAGTCATTACATCACATCATTAAATCACCTCGGACAAGAGGACAGATAAGTGTATTACAATTAATACAGGAAAAGAAAACAAGAGTGCTCATAAGACTGTCTTGATATTTGAAAATGGTAGGTCAGAATATGAAGCGATCACAATAATATTAATAAAAGATAAAATAACTTCTAATAATTCATCTGAGTGATTCAATGCCACTCAATTCTATTTTACTCACCTGTAAAAATAAGTAACTCGGTAGAACATTGTCAAAGGAAGGGCTGAGATATATTGGTTCTGTCATTCTTATGCCTATACCTCTAGAAAAATAAGAAATTAAACATTAGTCTGTATAAGTTATATAGTATGTATTTCTAGGAACACTCACTATGACACATCAAGTATAAACTGCTCTTCATTTTTAAGACTTCTTTTATTTAACAAATTATACTAGCCCTATGTTTTGTTTTATATTTTATAGGACAGGTAATCCAAATGAATAAAAAAAAAAACAAATAAGTTACATAACTACTTTAGTAAACACAAGAGTTCCTTTAGAGAAGTCAATAAATTAAAAAGCAAACAAGACCTAATTATTATTGCTTTATTCTAATCTTCCTGGTAACACGAACATTTTGTGCATGACTGTGCTAGACAGTTATATGAAAACCGGAAAATGGCAAGACTCGGGCTGATGCTGAACACCGACAAAGGCAGGACCAGCTCTACTCCCGTCTTTTTACAGAAAAGCTGCCCAGTACACTCAGCATACGCAGTACTGGCCGTCCTCACACGACCTCTCTACCCTGTCCCATTTTACTAGTGGCAGTGGAGCTTCTGGGAACAGGAAGGGCTGGGACACAGAATGGCGTGGTGCACAGTGACTCATAAAGACAAACACTGCACCTGAGAGGCGTGCTCCATAACTATCAAAGTGGCAGAGCGCACACAAGGACGGGCCGAGAAAAACCCGACAGGCTCTTTGAAGAATGGCTACCTTTATTCCCACCAGACAAGCAAACATGGCTCAGCACATCACTAGAAACACTGCACCAAATGAGAGCGCGGGGAGCGCTCTATTAATAATCAACTAAGGTGGGCAGTCAAAGCTATCAGCTCCCTACAGAACGTTCTACGGAGAATAAAATCAGGTCCTAGTCACTTGGAAAGCTTTTCTTTCTTAGACCTTGAGAGCCTAATCATCTGTTGCTTTAGGAGAACTGATTTCATTCAAACAGGGAAACGGCTCCAATGTGACACACTGTCCAGGATGAGGGCTCTGGCCCCATTCTAAGCGGCTCAACTCACAGAGCTTAGCATCTGTGTGCCTGGTGCCAACTTTGGAACAGTGGCACTCTACAGCACTCCTAGATCCAGCTCAAGAAGCCATGCTAATGGGGCCTCGTTTGTTCATGGTTTTAATCTACTTAGGCAGCCAACATTCAGATATGATTTAGAAATAATTATATTTCACTGTGGCTTGAACAAATTGAAACATTTAGTTTTGACCATAAATATTCAGAGTGCTAAATTCAAGTCTAATTTATTTTGTTTAAAATATTTTTTTGTATTTGATTTACATTAAAATTACACTATTCTTTGATAAAATGAGAATGTTTGAAAAAGATAAGTCATTTAATTCTTCATTAAGAAAAGTATTGTTCTTCAAAGTTTAAACAATTAAAATCTAAAAGGACAAGGAAAATTCCTAAACAATTAGTGTTATCAGTCGCTCACCTGGGCTTTTCGTTTAGGTTTGCATTGCTGAGGACTGAACCAGGGCTGCAGGCAGAGTGGCAATGCCCCCTCTCACTGAGCTTCGTCCACATTCTACTGCTTTGGTTTTTAATCTACTTACCCTTTTTGACCAAAAGAAAAAAAAAGCTCTTTCTAAAAATCCTGGAACTATGGACTCATTTTTTCCGGTTGAAGTAATTTAAAGATTTATGTCGTATAACAAAGCACACTTCTTCAGTCTTTTGAGCTTTATGAACCACAGAAAGGATGCTATTTCCCCCACAGAGCTCGGTGACATACTTCACTTCGCGTATCCCACTGAAGATATCTTTACGGCTTAGTTCCGAAATCCCATTTCCAAGAAATACTTTAGTTCCATCAAATTCTTTGGCTCCTTTCTTACATTTTCCTTTAATATCAGAATATACGGAAATAACATCTCCAGCTTTCATAACTAGGTTAAAGGAAAAAAATCAGACTGTTAATCTATGCTTTGGCAGACAAGTGAAAATCTTTCAAGCTAAAATGTTATCTGGACATCAATTATGAACAAGAAATAATCTGAACTGGCTCATCTCAGCCTAATCCTCAATTGCAACTCAATTCTTAGTTTTTACACATCCCCTAACATCTAAATGAACAGGTGGTTTTCACTGAAAACACAGAAATGTTACTCATCACATCCTACCTACATCTTCAACTAAGCAGGACGCATCATTTATGTGACTCATTTCCCCAAAAGCTAATACTAAGTAGAGTTGTCCATAAGACTTAGTATCACAACTCACATTTCTAAGTTGCCTGCAAAAGAATTCCACAAACATTTACAATGAAGAAGAAACCAGGGCCACGCTAGCAATCAGGTCAGCAAGCAATCATTTTCCAGATCATCAGACACAGGATGGGTGAGGTCCAGGAACTGAACACATCTGTAATAAATCTAACCCAGTGCTTCCTGATCCAAGCCCAGGGAGGCCCACTCAAGCAGTGTAGTACCTGCAGTTCAGAGTGAACCCATGAGGAATGCCAAGCACATCCCCCTGTCTAGGATTCTGGATGTCACCTTCACAAATCTCCTGAGACCAGCTAGAGGTTTTAAGGCAGTGAAGTCGGGAATAACAAATGGAACTTCACTACCTTTTTAAAAACACACACACACATCCATGCTTGTGCTATGTGTACGAGGGTACCTGCAGATATGCTAGAGTTACAGGCAGTACTGAGCAACCTGACATAGTGGAAAGGGGACTCTGGTCCTTTGTAAAAGCAATGAGCGCTCTTAACTATGAACATTCAGTCTCCTTCACTACCATCTGACATCTGTATCTCTGTTCCCTGGAGATATCACCACAATGTTCTTATGTGGGAAGCCGAACAGCGACAGAAAGCTTCCTATGGGGGCCTAATTGTCCTAAGTTCTGCTTCCTGCTGCTCTGTCAAAAGCCACTGAAGGTCAACGTGGCTCACGGTTCCAGGTTCTAGTCCATCACTGTGGGGAAATCAAGGCAGCAAGAACTGAAAGCTGCTGTGGTCACATCACATCCAGTCAAGAGCAGAGAGCAACTAATAAACACACTCGTGCTTGCATTCAGCTTGCCTTCTCCACCCTGGACAATCCAGGATCCCGTTTCCTAAGGAATTCTGCCAATATCGGGCAAACTTTCCCACCCCAATGAACATTATCATGGCAATCCCCCTCAGATATGCCCACAATCCAGGAGATCTAGACAATCCCCCACTGAGTCCCTTCCCAAGCCACACTTCATTGTGTCACATAAACAACTCATTCTCACCATCACGCTTAGTTTTATATTTTCCTTCACCGAAAATGTCGGGAAACACATAACAAACGTTAGTTTAATATATGTAAGCTTCTAACTGACCTCACTCGTGAATTAGAGGGCGCCCTAAATCTTATACCTACACTTTGATGCTGACACAATTCCTGGGACGTAGACATGGGCCCCTCTCAATACTGCATTGCCGCACTGTGCTCCAACAATCACTTCACACTGCTGTTGCTCTATATTCTTTCTAGGAATAGTTAAAAACAAAGACAAATAAAGAGTAATGTTCTTCTAGGTCCATAAGCTTTTTAAACATCTCATAAGAGATAGTAGTGATGAGTATGATCAATGCACACAGTATAAATATCTAAAACTTTAAAGAAATAAATTATTATTTAAAAAGACTTCACATACGTAGCCTATTAAGTCTTGATTTTCCTGAATAAATCACAAGGAAAATGCTGAAAAAGAAAGATTCATACAAAGCAGCAGTTTAAAAAGGAGGAAAGAAAAGGAAAAAAGAATGGGCACTAGAAGACAAAACAACAACAACAACAACAACAAAAAACGGACAGGAGAGATGATCTGGCAGGTAAAGGCAGCTGCTGCAGAGGCTGGTCCTAAAGTCAGTCCATGTGGTACAGGACATCCAATTTCTGCAAGTCATCCTTTAACACCTACATACACACACAGAGAGAATTAAAAAGAGAAAGAAAATATAAGATAAAGAAAGGAAACAGAGGGCCCTCTGGTGGAAAGAAGGCAGTGGCCAGAGAAGTTATTTGGTCATTCAATAAGTAATACTACTTTCATAATAGCATTAGGAGTTAAATAGATTTTTCTACTTTCCTTTAATCCCAGCATTCAGGAGACAGAGGCAGAAGCAGGTGGATTTCTGTGAGTTTGATGTCTACAGAGGGGGTTCCAGGGCAGCCAGGGATACACAGAAAAACTCTATGTCTCGAAAAACCAGGGGAAAAAGAATTCTAAAGTGGTATATTGTTGCATGGCAAATTATGAATATTTAAAGCTAAAGAGAAGAGAAAAATAAATCACATCTTTCCTTCCTTTGCTGCTCAGCCTTAAGTTCTCCACTTTCTCACATCCAGATCATTTTTTTCTCACACTACTAAATTCCTGGCATCGTTCCTAAGGGAAGCTCTTCGGAGTCCAAGAAGGTGCTGGCCTGACCAGGGAGCTCAGCAGCTCTGAGCGCCACATCCCCAGTGTACTTCTCTAGCCGGCAGGACCTCTCATGTGCTGTCACCACTCTCTGGGAAATAAACTCTTTCCCTCCTTTCCCCTGAGCTATCTCACACCACCTGCCAAAGTCACAGCTTTCTGACCCCATGCAGTCACACTCTGAGCCTGTTTCTTAAAGAGACCCATTCCTCTACCTTCATAACATGCCACCAGGTATTACTCACCTGATGTGCTGACCACTGGCAATCTTAACCTATAGCTAGTCACAGCACTATGAGACATGTAGGCACAACAAATCAGGAAGGTAACTTGGACCTTGTTAAAGGAGCAGCTGAACAGCACAATGAAACCAGTCACCAAAAACCAAAGAACAACGTCAAAATATCCTTAGCATTTCATTCCTCAAGATTTAGAACTGGTATTTCTACTGACGTCAAATAACTACACATAGAAGAACCACAGCTGCTCCAAACTCAACAAATACCCAGCAATACTTATTGCCTATATACACCTTGAATTCTTAGTATGAAAGCAGGACGTTCCATGCTGTCTTGAATGAAATACACCTAGATAACCAAACCAGAGCTGTGGTCTACAGATATCTGCATATTATAAACTGTAGTTATCCTAAGTATAGGATCTCTGCCCTCGTGAATACATGGAGGCTGCCCTAGGGTTTGCAGAAATGGGCTCCCTCTCACTTAGGTTCATACCCTCCATCACGTGGGCTACAGAAGGAAATTCAGGTATCAGCACTTCGGTCTTAGAACTGACAGCCACTAGAACTGTGGGAAGCCAACTGGAATTCTCTATTACTTGGTCTCTAGTATTTGCTACTGCAGTAATAACGAAGGTTAAGACATTCTGCACAATCCTAACCCCTCTGCAAGGTGAGAGTCTTGCTGTGTGTCTGTCTGATAGGTCTCTGATAGACCATAACTAAACAATTTCCCATCTTCTGCCTTTGTTTGCTTCATCTAGTCTTTACAGCATTACAACATGGGTGTTGGTTTCTGTCCTGGTTAGGGTTTCTATTGCTATGAAGAAACACCATGACCATGATACACCTCCACAGTGATGTAGTTCCTTGAACAAGACCACACCTACTCCAACAAGGCCAAACCTCCTAAGAGTGCCCTCCCTGGCTCCTGTTCTAAGGCCATCCACCCAAAGGGGTCAGACTCTGGCCTCCAGGCAGGTCTGAGGATTCCTGCAAGGGAGTGCGGGCTTCTTCAGATTGTGACGCATGGAATAGGTCCTCCTCTGGCACTGGGGAGATCCAACCAGTTTCGGTCACAGCAAAGATTGGTCTAGGACACCAAGCGCCTCCCGGCTCCTTTTGAAGGAAGAGATGGGCAGGCACCAATGCAGGAGCTCCTCCAACAACATGAAAGGCAACATGACATCACCACAATCCAGACATCCCGAAACAACAAGAATTGAACACCCTACCCCAGAAGATATAGAAGAAACCGACATTAAACAGTACTTTATGAAAATAATAGAGGACCTTAAACAGGAGGTAAAAAACTGCCATAAAGAAATGGAGATGACAAACAAAAAGGTAGACGAAATAAATAAATCTCTCAAAGATACCCAAGAAAAACAAGAAAAAGCAATCAAACAGGTAAGGGAATCAGTACAAGACCTGATAAATGAAATGGAGGTATTGAAGACAACACAATCTGAGGGAAGACTGGAAATGGAAACTCTGAGTAAACGAACAGAAACTTCAGAGACAAGTATTTCCAACCGAATACAAGAGATGGAAGAAAGAATCTCGGACTCTGAAGATACTATAGAGGAAATAAATTCACAGATTAAAGAACTAAACAAATCTAACAAATTCTTAACAAAAAACATTCAGGAAATCTGGGACACCATGAAAAGACCAACCTAAGAATAATTGGGGTAGAAGAAGGAGAAGAATTACAACTCAAAGGCCCAGAAAACATATTCAACAAAATTATAGAAGAAAACTTCCCCAACCTAAAGAAGGATGTTCCTATGAAGGTACAAGAAGCCTACAGAACACCAAATAGACTGGATCAAAAGAAAGCATCCCCACGCCATAATAATCAAAACACAAAACATACAGAATAAAGAACAGATATTAAGAGCTGCAAAGGAAAAAGGTCAAGTAACATATAAAGGGAAACCTATCAGAATTACACCTGATTTCTCAATGGAAACCATGAAAGCCAGAAGAGCTTGGATAGATGTGCTACAGACACTAAGGGAACACGGATGCAAGCCTAGACTACTATAGCCAGCAAAGCTTGCATTCACCATTGATGGAGAAAACAAGATATTCCAGGACAAAAACAGATTTAAACAAAACGTAGCCACAAATCCAGCCTTGCAGAAAGTAATAGAAGGAAAATCACAAACCAAGGAGTCCAACAACGCCCACAATAACTCAGGCATCTAGCGACCCTTCACCAGCACAACTTGAAGAAGGGAAACACACAAACTCTACTACAAAAAATGACCGAAGTTAACAACCACTGGTCATTAATATCACTTAATATCAATGGACTCAATTCACCTATAAAAAGGCACAGGCTAAGAGACTGGATACGAAAACAGGATCCAACATTCTGCTGTTTACAAGAAACACACCTCAACCACAAAGACAGACACCTACTCAGAGTAAAGGGTTGGGAAAAGGTTTATCAAGCAAATGGCCCTAAGAAACAAGCGGGTGCGGCCATACTAATTTCCAACAAAGTTGACTTCAAACTAAAATCAATCAGAAGAGATGGAAAGGGACACTTTATACTCATAACAGGAAAAATCCATCAGAATGAAGTCTCAATCCTGAATATCTATGCCCCTAATATAAAAGCTCCCACTTATGTAAAAGAAACACTTCTAGAACTCAAGGCAGCCATCAAACCACACACACTAATAGTTGGAGACTTCAACACTCCTCTCTCACCATTGGACAGGTCAATCAGACAGAAACCTAACAGAGAATTGAAAGACTTAATGGAGGTAATGAACCAAATGAACTTAACAGACATCTATAGAACATTCCACCCAAATAGGAAAGAATATACCTTCTTCTCTGCGGCTCATGGAACCTTTTCGAAAATTGACCATATACTTGGTAACAAAGCAAACTTCCACAGTTACAAAAACATATTAGTAACCACCTGCGTCTTATCGGATCACCATGGATTAAAATTAGAATTCAACAACAATACTACCCCCAGAAAGCCCACAAACTCATGGAAACTGAACAGTCAACTACTGAACCACACCTGGGTCAAGGAAGAAATAAAGAAAGAAATTAAAGTCTTTCTTGAATTTAATGAAAACAAAGACACAACATACTCAAACCTATGGGACACAATGAAAGCAGTGCTAAGAGGAAAATTCATAGCACTAAGTGCCCACTTAAAGAAAACGGAGAAAGCACTCATTGGTGACTTAACAGCACACCTGAAAGCTCTGGAAAAAAAAGAAGCAGACTCACCTAGGAGAAGTAGAAGACTGGAAATAATCAAACTGAGGGCAGAAATCAACAAAATAGAAACACAGAAAACAATCCAAAGAATCAATGAAACAAGAAGCTGGTTCTTGGAGAAAATCAACAAGATTGACAAACCCTTAGCCAAACTAATCAAACGGCAGAGGGAGAACACACAAATTAATAAGATCAGAAATGAAAAGGGGGACATAACCACAGACACAGAGAAATTCAGAGAATCATTAGATCTTACTACAAAAGCCTGTATGCCACAAAATTGGAAAATGTAAAAGAAATGGACAGTTTTTTAGATAAATACCATATACCAAAGTTAAACCAGGACCAGGTAAATGCTCTAAATCGTCCTGTTAGTCGCGAAGAATTAGAAACTGTTATCAGAAACCTCCCTACCAAAAAGAGCCCAGGACCAGATGGTTTCAATGCGGAATTCTACCAGAACTTCCAAGAAGACCTAATACCTATACTCCTTAAGGTATTTCATAATATAGAAACACAAGAGTCACTGCCAAATTCCTTCTATGAAGCTACAGTTACCCTGATACCTAAACCACACAAAGACTCAACCAAGAAAGAGAATTACACAGGCCAATCTCACTCGTGAACATTGATGCAAAAATTCTCAATAAAATACTGGCAAACTGAATCCAAGAACACATTAGAAAAATTATCCATTACGATCAAGTAGGCTTCATCCCAGAGATGCAGGGCTGGTTCAACATACGAAAATCTATCAATGTAATCCATCATATAAATAAACTGAAGGAAAAAAACATATGGTCATCTCATTAGATGCTGAAAAAGCATCTGACAAAATTCAGCACCCTTTTATGATAAAGGTCTTGGAGAGATTAGGGATACAAGGGTCATTCCTAAATATAATAAAAGCTATTTACAGCAAGCTGACAGCTAACATCAAATTAAACGGAGAGAAACTCAAGGCTATCCCACTAAATTCAGGAACACGACAAGGCTGTCCACTCTCTCCTTATCTCTTCAATATAGTGCTTGAAGTTCTAGCAATAGCAATAAGACAACATAAGGGAATCAAGGGGATTCGATTTGGAAAGGAAGAAGTTAAACTTTCATTATTTGCAGATGATATGATAGTGTACATAAGCGACCCCAAAAACTCCACCAAAGAACTCCTACAGCTGATAAACTCCTTCAGTAACGTGGCAGGTTACAAGATCAACTCCAAAAAATCAGTCGCCCTTTTATACACAAAGGATAAGGACGCAGAGAGGGAAATCAGAGAAGTATCACCTTTCACAATAGCCACAAATAGCATAAGATATCTGGGAGTATCTCTAACCAAGGAAGTGAAGGATTTATTTGATAAGAACTTTAAGTCTTTGAAGAAAGAAATTGCAGAGGATACCAGAAAATGAAAGGATCTCCCCTGCTCGTGGATTGGGAGGATCAACATAGTAAAAATGGCAATTCTACCAAAAGCAATCTATAGATTCAATGCAATCCCAATCAAGGTCTCATTAAAATTCTTCACAGAGATTGAGAGGACAATAATCAACTTTATATGGAAAAACAAGAAACCCAGGATAGCCAAAAAAATCTTATACAATAAAGGTTCTTCTGGAGGCATTACCATCCCTGACTTCAAACTCTATTACAGAGCTACAGTATTGAAAACAGCTTGGTATTGGCATAAAAACAGAGAAATCGACCAATGGAATCGTATAGAAGACCCGGATCTTAAACCACAAACCTACGAACACCTGATTTTTTATAAAGGAACCAAAAGTACACAATGGAAGAAAGAGGGCATCTTTAACAAATGGTGCTGGCATAACTGGATGTCAACCTGTAGAAGAATGAAAGTAGATCCATATCTATCACTATGCACAAACTCAAGTACAAATGGATTAAAGACCTCAATATTAATCTGAACACATTGAGCTTGATAGAGGAGAAAGTGGGAAGTACTCTACAACAAATGGGCACAGGGAACCGTTTCCTAGGCATAACCCCTGCTGCACAGACATTAAGGGCAACATTGAATAAATGGGACCTCCTGAAGCTGAGCAGCTTCTGTAAAGCAAAGGACACTGTCACTAAGACACAAAGGCAGCCTACTGACTGGGAAAAGATCTTCACCAACCCTGCAACTGACAAAGGTCTGGTCTCTAAAATATATAAGGAACTCAAGAGACTAGACGGTAAAATGCCAATTAACCCAATTAAAAAATGGGGCGCTGAACTGAACAGAGAATTCTCAACAGAAGAAGTTCAAATGGCCAAAAGACACTTAAGGTCATGCTCAACCTCTCCTTAGCAATCAGGGAAATGCAAATCAAAACAACTTTGAGATATCATCTTACACCTGTCAGATTGGCTAAAATCCAAAACACCAATAATAACCTTTGCTGGAGAGGTTGTGGGGTAAGGGGTACACTCATCCATTGCTGGTGGGAATGCAAACTTGTGCAACCACTTTGGAAAGCAGTGTGGTGGCTTCTCAGGAAATTCGGGATCAACCTACCCCAGGACCCAGCAATTCCACTATTGGGAATCTACCCAAGAGATGCCCAATCATACTACAAAAGCATATGCTCATCTATGTTCATATCAGCATTATTTGTAATAGCCAGATCCTGGAAACAACCTAGATGCCCTTCAGTGGAAGAATGGATGAAGAAACTGTGGAATATATACATGCTAGAATACTACTCAGCAGTAAAAAAAAAATGACATCTTGAATTTTGCATGCAAATGGATGGAAATAGAAAACACTATTCTGAGTGAGGTAACCCAGACCCAAAAAGATGAACATGGGATGTACTCACTCATAATCGGTTTCTAGCCATAATTAAAGGACATCGAGCCTATAATTCGGGATCCTTGAGAAGATAATAAGAAGGTGAACTCCCAAAAGAAGATATAGTAATCCTCCTGGATATTGGAAGTAGACACGATCGCCAGGCAAAAGTTGGGAACTTGAGGGTTGGGCGAGACGCGGCCAAGGGAAGATGGGGAGAGAAAAGCATGAAGGGGAGAATTGGGGGAGCTCGGAGGAATGGGATGCTTGGGATACAGGAAGGGTGGATATGGGAGCAGGGAAGCATATATCTTAATTTAGGGAGCCACCTGAGGGTTGTCAAGAGACTTGACCCTAGAGGGGTTCCCAGGTTTCCAGGGAGACGCCCCCAGTTAGTTCCTTGGGCAGCTGAGGAGAGGGAGCCTGAAAAGGCCAGTTCCTATAGCCATACTGATGAATTTCTTGCATATCACCATAAAACCTCCACCTGGCGATAGATGAAGAAAATGACAGAGCCCCACATTGGAGCACCGGACTGAGCTCCCAAGGTCCTGATGAGGAGCAGAAGGAGAGAGAACATGAGAAAGAAAGTCAGGACCGTGAGGGAACCTCCACCTGGCAATAGATGAAGAGGATGGCTGAGCCCCACATTGGAGCACTGGACGGGGCTCCCAGGGTCCTGATGAGGAGCAGAGGGAGGGAGAGCATGAGAAAGAAAGTCAGGAACGTGAGGGGAGCGTTCACTCATGGAGACGGTGGGATAGAACTAATGGGAGATCACCAACTCCAGTTGGAATGGGACTGATGGATCATGCGACCAAACCCGTCTCTCTGAATGTGGCCAACAGTGGGGGCTGACTGAGAAGCAAAGGACAATGGCGCTGGGCTCTGATTCTTCTGCATGGACGGGCTCTGTGGGAGCCTTCTCAGCTTGGTCGATCACCTTCCTGGACCTGGGGGGAGTTGGGAGGACCTTGGTCTTAGCATAGAGTAGGGAACCCTGATGGCTCCTTGGCCTTGAGAGGGAGGGAGGGGAGGTATGGTGGAGGGGAGGGGAGGGAAGGGGGAGAAGGACGGGAGGGAAGAGGGAGGAGGAGGGGAGGGAAGGGGGAGGAGGAGAGGAGTTGATGGAAAATTTTTAAATATAAAAAAATAAACCATGAAAAAAAAAAAAGAGTGCCCCTCCCTATGAGCCTATGGAGGCCACTACATTCAAAATTCCACAGTTTCATTTTGAAATGTTGAGACACAGATTTTGGGGAGGTTTTCAGTTTTCTGGATTTCGGTTATTTTGTTTTGCCTTTTTTTTTTCATTTGGGGCTTCAGGGTTGTAGTTCCTAAAGCTGATTTTTTACAATTGCAGAGAGTTCCTAGTCCTCACATTTTCTTACTACGGTCTTTCACCAATTATTTCTGTTCTTTGCATCTGGAAGTCAGGCTGCCTATTCTTTCTGTTCTCAATTTGCTTCCATATTTTTCAGTTCTTTGTCTCTGCTGACTGTAGTTAATTTCCTCAGAGTCATCACCTATTTCAGTATTTTTTTTCTCTTGGTTTCTCAAGACAGATAAATTTGAAGGCAGGGTCTATATTTAACTTATGAAACAAGTGCTTTATTTCAATGAAACTTGATTTCTATATCAACTTGTTTTTCTTCTTAGGTCTTTTATGTTTGGATATCTTAAGAAAGCCATTATGTGTCTACCAGATAGCTCTAATTTGTTGAGGGGGAATTCCCCTGCCATTTACTGCACCCACTGTTTTCTCAGGGTAGGTTGATTCCTAATACAGTGTGAAGTGGAAAGTATGTGACATGCATTCAAAACATGCAAAGACAGAGCAGTTGGGTTGATTTCGACCATACCTCTCAAGAATTGACTTAAAATCGAATGTCTGTTGCAATTTCCCAGACTGGAGGTTCCAAGTAGTAAGTTATCTGCAGTAGTAAGAATGCAAACTCGAAGACTCCAGAAGACATGCAACCATCTGCATTCTCGGAAGGGTTTTTCCTCAAATCTGGATCTTACAATGAAGACTCTCTTCCTAATAACTACCTTAGACTGACTGCTAAACAGTCTTTATTGCCAGCATTAACCCATCGCTAAAACCAAAGACCACACATTTGGAAAACCAGCCATCAGACTCCTTTCCCGGAGCCCAGACCCTAACATTAGGTCCCACTCTTAGAGCTCTTCCTGTTTATTCTTATTGACTCCTCCCTCTCACTCGTGTTCTTCACGGGCTTTGCATTTTAGGAAGCACTTTGCTTGTACTCGTGTAACCCCGCCGGCAGGGTCAGCTATTCAGGGTACTCTGAAGGGGCGCTAACCTGCAAGACATGGGCTGAAGAAGAGGAATGGAGACCAAGCAAGATTCTATTGTCAAGGTCTCCGTTTATTGGGGTGAAAGTTACAGCTCATATACCCTTGAATGGGGTGGAGGTAGGGGTAGGCAGGAACTCTGCCGGGGTAACTGAAGGTCATCAGCCAGCACCTGGTGTAAGCCGAAGCATGTGATCCCTTAGCATTGGAGTAAGGGGTGGGTTCGGTTAACAGATAGCTCTCAAGATAGTTTGGGATGAGGGGTGGGATCTCCATAAACATCCTTAGGGCAATGACCTCTGCTATCCCTGTAAGGACGATGGTCCCTGACAAATCTATCCTTTAGGAAAATGGTCCCTGACACTCGTGCATCAAGCTTGTGTTCTCTCTCTCTCTCTCTCTCTCTCTCTCTCTCTCTCTCTCTCTCTCTCTCCCTCTCCCTCTCCCTCTCCCTCTCCCTCTCCCTCTCCCCCTCCCTCTCTCTCTGCATTGCCAACAGTGTACAGCAGAACTGTTTCCAAATTATCAAGTTTACTATATCACTGGCACTAAAAGACTTTAATAACATCGTAGATGGTCTACAACTTTATAGTTCGTCTTCTTTTGAAAAGAATTTCTTGCGATTTTAGTTGTACCCTGACCTAAAAAATGCAGTGAATGCTAAATATATGGACACACATTCATATTTATAATAAGCTTCATTAACTCCTTTACTATGAGAAAAACAGTGTGATTAAACTTCCCATTTATTTTTTAACAATTTTTTAAATTGCATTGATATTTCGCCATTGATGTTCAGTCCCCTGGAACAGGAGTTACAGACCGTTGTGAGCTGCCACGTAGGTGCTGGGAATTGAACCCAGAACTTCTAGAAGAACAGCCAGTGCTCTTAACCCCTGAGCCATCTCTCCAACCCACCCATTTAATATTTGCTTATAATACAAACACCGAACTTATTTCATGATGAGCTATTTCACGAGTAACTTCTGCTAATCCCTACCCTCATTCCGTCTTGGGCTGCTGTTCTCTCAGTAAAAACAAAACAATACTCTGCAGTTCACAGCCTGCCTCTCTCAACTTCTTTGATTTCACTTGCCCTTTGGAAAATCAATTTAGTAGTCAAATGCGGTCACTTTCGTTAAGGCTCACCACATATTTTCATGCCTTTGCACCCCTGCTTTTATTCTCTCCTTGTCGAGCAAAGCCTTGCCCTCCCTATCTCTGCCATTACTAATTACTAATCATCTTTAAGTAGCTGAAATAGAGCAATTGCCAGTCCCTATGATCTCAGACCTCCCTACGCTATCTTCCCCTCTACTTCTAAGTGGAAAGCCTACAGTGACTTGCTCCAAACCCCCGACTGAAGACTCAACAGTTGATGCTCATCAGTGTAGCACCCACATGCCCTGCATACAACCCAGCCCAGAGCCTCTCGGGAAATGATTCTTCTCAAGTGTTAACGTGAAAGTTGAGGAGAACGCAGCAGGAAGGTTCCGTGGATAAAAGTACTCAATCCCCAGAAGCCACTCCTGCAAGCTCTCCTATGATTTCCACACTGGAGCCCACACACTTACACTAAAAAATTAAAAAGAAACATGCAGAAAGAACTTTACAACGTGGAACCTGTGCCTACATGGTACCTAAGGAGTAATCTTAATAGCCGAAAGGCAGATTAAAAGGGGGCAATAAGGGGAACTACTCCAAATATGTCTCTGCATCTTCAAATAGATCTTTAAAAAACTCAAAAAAGGTAGAAAATCAATACTTGGCACCAAGGACAAAGGCTGGGGTTCAGCAGTTGCACCTGCCTAACATGTGAGGCCTAGGTTTGACATTCAGAACAGGAAAAAACTCTGTGTGTGTGTGTGTGTGTGTGTGTGTGTGTGTGTGTGATTTTAGTGTAACATAAGCTTAAATCTGTATAAAGTATGAATTTTCAAGTATTCAATTAAAAAATGATTGAAGGTTAAAAAAATAAAAAACTCAAAAAAAGAAAGAAAGAACAATGAAGATACAAAATAAAAAAAATAAGTTGCTTTAGTTTAGGAAACAAATGGTAGCAAAATTTATGAAATAAAATTTAGTTAGAAGCAGGTAAAAACTGCTAACTCTTAATGAAATATATACAATACACACGCACTGTTCTATTGAAATATATACAATACGCCCGCCACAGTCCTGCAGCTAGCAAAGGCCATGTAGTTCCCGCTGGAGAAACAAGAAAAACAAAGCAGGAAGAGAGACAACTTACATAATATAAGACTGGCAACAGGCCACTTTTAAAACAGAGTTCATGCCCAAAGCAAGCAGAAGAAGAATCTGAACAGTAGTAGCAAATGAACCCTGCAGACTGCTCACACACTCAAATAGTCACTACCTCACTTTCGTCAACAACGATTCAACTGTCTTAGTATTCATACAGTAAAGCAGCCTAATTAAACTTTACTCATGAACAGACACACAGTAAAACTTAGCATAAGGAGACTGAGGCAAGAGAACTAAGAGTTGGAAGCCAGGTTGGGCTGTACAGTCTATCTACCTGCGTATCTCATACTGTACGTGAGGAGAGAAAGGAAAACAACACAGAAAATTACATTAAAGTAAGATTATTATTACACAACGAGACAGTCAAAATCTGAAGCTAATCAACTGCAACTCTGCATCCACATAGGAAATGTACAGCAAATGACCTGTGATCACCACCTACTGTAGTCACTGCTTCAGAATTAAGAAGCAGATCAACACGGGTTGTCTAGTAGAGCAGAAGAATACAAGGAAGTGCTCCAGGCTGATCAAAGTGCCGTACACTGTGGAGTGTGTTGGCTAGGCAGCTGGATATCTATAGTAACATTTAGCAAATTATACACAGACCATGCCTCTATCTTGAGTATATAAACAACACCTCTCTTCAATTGCGTAGTCTGTAAAATCAAATTTTAACTGCAAAACTGATACATACTTATAATAAAAAAGCTATAAATAAAAATCTCCTTTTCTCTGAATCTAACCTCATTAGCATAAACCACTGTTCACAGGTGGATATGGAATAGCTAGACATTTTCTATATATAAATACACAAAAATGTATAGCTTTCTGTTTAATTGCAAAATATTATAATTATTCTAAGTGTGGCAGCTAGCTTTTGGTAGTTAACAGATCATAAATATCTTATATTGCTTCATAAAACTAAATCATCTTAATGGCTGCATGATATTTCATAGACTACATCAAGCAAAGCATAATTTATAAATCATTGTTTTGTTACTATCAAACTATTTCAAAGCTTTAGCAAGATGAGCATTTTTATATTTACCATAACTCAAGTTTAACTATTTTATAGCATAATTAGGGACTTTAATGTGCTATGTGGGAAAAACATCCTCACTATAATATGCAGGCCTCTTCTTCAAATTTCAAAAATACATACTCCAAATATGTTAATGAGAACCACACCTTGTTACCAGTAAGTTGACATAATTATTAAGCATAAAATTTTACAAATCCAATTATGAAATATAATACTTATTATGTATTTATTTATTTTGTGACTCAAAACTCATTTTAATGCTGGAATCTCATAAGAAGTATAAGTAACTAAAGGGTTGTGGCACACACCTTTAATCCCAGCACTCCGGAGGCAGAGACAGGCGGCTCTCTGTGAGTTCAAGGCCAACCTGGTCTACAACCTGGGACAGCCAGGATTACACACAGAGAAACCCTGTCTCAAACCACCACCCCTCCCCACAAAAAAAAAAAAAAAAAAAAACAATAAGTAAACAGGGCTGGGAAGATGGCTCAGCAGTAAAGAGTACTTGTTGCTCTTGTAGAACACCACGTCAGTCCCAGCACCCACAGGGCAGCTTCCACCTGTCTATAGCTCCAGCTCTAGCGGATCTGACGCCCTCTTCCGGCCTTGGCGGGCACTAGGTATGTGTATGACATCATAGACACAAGACAACAAAAACTTGTACATATAAAATAAAAATAAATAAATCCTTTTTAAAAGGAAATATAAGTAAACAAATGAAACTTCTAAAAAGTTAGAATAACAGCCATCACTGCACTGAACAGACATAAGAAGCATTATTCTCAATTATTCTTGGCCCAGTCCTCATCGTCCAGCAGAGTACATGACAGAGCATGAAGCATGCAATTACAAATTGGTGACTTCCATTTCTAGGGAGTTTTTGGAATGTAGATAATACTGTCGACAAGCAAAGGGGAAAAGAAAACAGTCACAAACCTCGGTCCAGTCACAGGGATGAGTAAGATGTCTGGGAGGGCTGGATGCTGAAGAACAGGAATGCTGGATCCACTGAATTGCTGTTAAAAACAAGCACACAATGATAGAGCACCCAGATCTCACAAGCTTCCCCGTGTCACCAAGAACACAGTGACAAAAACCCCAGTGCAATTGGTAAACTGCACAAGTTTCACTGTGTCACCAAGTTCCACCACAGGAAACCTGATTTAGTCCTATTCCACCCTACTTCAAGGAGTGCTTAATTAATTCCTCTCTGATGCACTGCTATCCGGACTTCAGAGGGAAAGCGTGCTGGGGGCCAAACATGCATGCTGAACCGCTGAGATGTACCCTGAGCCTGTTTTGAATTTTTAATTTTGAGTTAGGATCTCCCTACATTGTCCACACTTGCCTCAAGCTTTCAATCCTCCTGTCTCAGATTTTGTAGGAGCTGAAGTTACAGGCACAGGCCACCACACCCAGTTCTGACTTCTTTACAGGAATCAATTTTGCTTACTGTTCAATTTTAAAAACACAAACCATGTTTAAGTGATTTACTCAAAAAACCATATATTCTATTCATAATCACATGCAGGTACCATGTTTTAAGCTATGTATAGTGGTGCACATCTGTAATTCTATCATTGGGAAGGAGGAGAAAGAAAGATCATGAATATAGGAAAATCTGAACTACCCACTAAGTTACAGGTAAGCTTGGATACATAATCAAATCCTAGCTCATATACACACAGAGAGAGTCATTCTAAAAGTTTCAGAATAGGATATTAGAGATTAGAATTACTAAATATGACATATACCATGAACATTGGAGGCCATGTCATTTTTGATATCAAAATGTACATTTTAGACGTTCAGGATTTTGAAAATCTATTATACTTAGCTGGTTAGTCTGGAAACACATTCAAAGGCTGAAGCTGTAAGTTACTAGCACAACTTACATGACTCACTGTGGGCATCTCTTTCCAATTTAATGGATACACTAGAAGTTTGAGATCAACTTTGGTGCCAGTATTTATGCCATGTAAACTTATCAAACACCATTTGTCAGGGTAGTTTTTCTCTGAAGATGTATTGGTGACTATGAGCCACTATATTGCTACTGCAGGCTGAATGAGAGAGGGCAGCCTGGAGCAGTGTGGTATAAAGAGCAGACACACAGATCAGAGAACAGGAACTACATGTCTTCTATGGGGAAAAAAAAATCACAAATATTTGATAAAAGTTTATGCACGAGGATTGGATTTACATATCTATTAACTTTCCCATACTACCTGAAAGAATAATAACATTAATTGCATCATGCTGCAGAATCTATACTATCCCCCAAAACAGCATCGCCTGACAGATGCTCCAGGGAGATGCCGAGGTTAAAAGGAAAGAAGAGGTTGGTGGATAATGCAGTTGAGAACATGTTTACCATGCAAGCATGAGGACCTCACTTTGGTCCCTAGAACCTATGCTGGAGTCGAATAAAAAGCCAAGTGTGATGGCACACATTTGTAATCCCAGCTCTGGTAAGGTGGTGAGCTCCAGGTAAGGTGGATGGCACCTGGGAAACAATGCTCAAAGGTTGACCTCTGACCTTCACAGACACACACTTGTGCACTTACGCCCCCCAAAACATGCACACATGTACACACAAGCTCACACACAAAGTAGATAACTGAATGAATGTCAGTGGCGTCTAGCGCACTAGCATCCTGATCACTGTGTCCACTTGACACTCATAACAGCCACATACACAGTTGGATCTGTAATCGTGTTTGTCTCTTGTTTTTAATTTATATGAAAATGAGATAGAACTGGATCTGCTTACACCCATCACCTATTTGTCATCAAATATTTTATAACTCAACATGCAATTCAAAAGTAAATCCCTCTACAGTCAATTTCCCCCCAACCTTGTGTTTCTTTGGAGACAAATTACAGAATACAATGTCGTAACACAAAATACAAAGCTCTTGAAAACAAAGAGGGAACAATATAAGCAATATGATCCCAATATAAGCACCATAATCAATACTTCTTTTCTGCTTAGTCATAAAATGCCACTTTACAATACTGTCTTCACTCAGAACAGGCGCAATACTGATAAAACCTATTGGTTAAAAATTTTAAAACCATAGTCTTCATATTCTCCTAATTTGGCGGTTTTATAACGAGACGCATATGTTGAATTCAATTAACTGCAATTAAAAGTACAATCCTGAGGTGATGACCTGCAAGCGTGACTGCACGATGCAGCGTCTGTGAAGTCACCACGTGGGCTGGGACTCTGCGGATGCAGTCAGCTGACAGGGTCACCCACGTTCCCACGAGGACCACTCACCCATGCTCTAAGCATATGCCCAAACACCTCATTGGTTGACCCAAAAATTATTTTAAAAACACAAATAATTCGACAATTATTTACCAGATATCCTCATGTGTCTAAACTTATCTTATAGCACAAACCCTCCTCATTATATGCTGCTCATTATGTGATTAGGTTTACAGATCAGAATGAAGCTCTTCATATATTTTAATGATAAAGCTCATAGGGCTTAGAGACTTATCCTAAGTACTAATAAACTTAGAATCAGAAGTTCGAGGCCTATTCTAACCTCACCTCTTACAACCTAAAAACAATTTATTATTCATAACTTAATTTCCTTATTTATAAAACTTGAATATCCACAAACATTTAAATATCTTTATTCAGTAGGGTTCTATTTGAGTATAAGTCTATTATGAAGTATAATCATAGCATATATTTGACATGTACCATTGAAATGCTGTAAACATATCATAGATGTCTATGATTTAACTGACACTAATGGCATGTAAGAGGTAATATTTCTATGTTGAAAATATATTCTTTATTCCATTAATTCTTCCACTATGTATGTTTGAAAATTATCAGGATAACAAACTCTAGATACTCTGAAGTTTAAAGAAACTGGAGTAGCATATTGTTCAAGGGCTGTTGATGGAGCAGACTGTGGCAGAGCACAGACGTGTAACTGCGCAACCCACCACACGTGCACAGACCTTCTGAAGCTCGTCCAGCAGCCGACCTCTGACGTACTCAACTGACGCCAAATGTGTATTCACCCTGACGGTTGTGAAGGACGGCGGGTGTGACAAGTGAATCAGAAGAGTTTCAAATTTCCGTTCTGCTTCTTGTTTGCTTGACGCAGACACAACCTGAAGTGCAAAGAAGCATGATTTCAATTTCAACTCATACCTTTTGGGCACCGACCTGCTGAAAATGATGCTAAATACCACTTCCTCTCTTAACACACACTTTATAGGGCCACTTGAGTTAAACATGAAACACTGTCTCTTTCCATATAGTCTAGCCTCTTAGCACAATCTGGAAATAAGACATAGAAATCAGTTTTAAAATCTCAGCTCCAATAACGTTCAAAAATAAAAACCATGTAAGATTTAGTCTTGCTAGAAACCAACAATTTAGAAAAAAAAAAATCAAAATTCTCCAGGGGTGGGGCAGGGTAGGGTGATCAGAACATGTAAGAACCTTTCATTAGAAGGCAATCAACACTCACTGGGAATTTCTGTGTTAAGTGCAGCCAGTAAGAATACTGTTTTGAAAACTTGTCTGCCTAATCAATATAGTTGCTTTCACTTGTTTGCCCAAAAACAACCTTTGAAAGTGCTTTGAGACCTATTTGATTTTTCACAGAATAAATTGTAAACTTTAACAGTGATAATTAATTCAAGGTAATTCATACAAAAATAATGCTTTCCAGAGAGATATGGTTGGGCATGTCAGTATTCCCAGCACTGGGGAGGCAGAGGCAGACAGATCTGTGAGTTTGCGGTCAGCATGCTATAAGATATGAGTTCCAGGACAGACAGAGCTATATGAAGAACCCTATCTCAGTAAGTAAAATAAACGAAGGAAGAAAGGAAGAAAAAAAGGAAGAAAACAAGCTTTCGAAATGTAAATCTTTTTCTTTCATCACATCTGAGCTTTAGTTGTTTGACAGTTAGGTCAGTTTGAAGGATTAACAGGATTTCTTTGACTCTGATCTCAGTTCTTAAAAATGAGACCAAATCACTCTATCAAGATTGCTTAGACTGAAATGTAAAGGTCTGTAATCAAACAACTGGCAGCAGTTAAAGAGGCACTCGTGTGTGTCTTTTCAACTGAGTACAAAAGCATGTGCTTTAAAAGAACAGGTCCATCCTCTACATTAAAACTAAGGTTTGTGGAAGGGAACTTTTCCTGTTGATTTTGCTAGCCCTTCAGTACTAAGCGTACTGGTAGGCACATAACACTTGTTTTCGTACATCTAAGTGCGAGCACATATATTCATCTTATCTTAGTAAGCACCGACGCCTACAAAAAAATGGTTTTGGAAATTCCAACAGTCTAGTGTCAAAAACCAAGGCTGTAAAGATTACCCTTTAGTCTTCCTTCTGCTTCTCTAGAAATTGCACTTGAATTGGTGCAAATGTCTATTTATTATGACCTACCTCCTTGTTAATAAAGCTCTCTCTGAGATAGTTTTCAACTTCAGGCCTCAAAGATATCTTAGGAAAAATAGGCATTTCTTTTTTCTGTTTTAAGTCATCCAAGAAAATTGTTGGGAAACTTTTTTTCTTTTCTTTTTTTTTCTTTCAGAATTACAGCGAAGTCTTGCCAGTCAGTAGCCGAGGAGAATGCCTTTAGTACGTCCACGAGTGGGCAGGGTCCAGGTCGTTCTCTGGGAGGCTGTGAGAAAGCTCCGAACGCCACTGAAACGCTTCTCCAAAATCGGCTTAGTGGCAAATAAAAGTACCTAGACGCAAATCGGAAACCGGATAGCCACAACTTGCACGCGGACACCCATTTTCCAAAACCGCGCCCCGACGCCGGTGCAGAAAGTCACTTCCTGGGTTCGTCACTTCCGGCGCCTGCAGTCCGCTTTTCTGTGCACGCCCAATCTGCAACTGCCAATCACCTCCAGTCCTGACCCCTGAGGGTGGTGCTTCTTCTTGTGTGGAACGCCCTTTGCCTGGTTCACCAAGGGCTCCTGGCCTCGGACTGGGCCTGGTTTGTGCAGAATACTTTGTTGTTCTAAGGGAGGTTTCCAGTTGTTTCCCCGGTACAAGTGGCGATGAAGACCTCAATTTATTTGGCCTTGGATTTCATGAAATTATTTCCCTCCCTCGGACACATGAAACTGATATCAGCTGTGAATCAACAAAACCCTCTCTTAAAAAAAGAAAAAAAAAGAAAGAAAAGATATATGTGTATGAATGTTTTTCCTGAATGCACGTACGTGCACCACGTGCTTGCCTATTGGATCCCCTGGAACTGAAGTTAAATGGCTGTGAGCCATCATTTGGGTGCTGACAATGGAAACAGGGTCCTCTGCAAGAACAGGTGTTCTCTGTTGTTAAGCCATCTCTCCGGCCCTAATATCCATATTTCTTTCTTTTCTGTGCTAATACGCGTGTGTACTCAGGTAAAGCTAAAAAGCTCAATAGTGTTTACAATTAGTCATAAGGCTAATAGCACACTTTAGACCCTTGATGTGACTTTGCTGAGGTGAAAAGGAATTTAAAAAGTAACCACTCACTGGCTGTTTTATACTTGAACATGACAAACAGTTCCGTCTCTGCTGCTGAGTGGAGTTTTTTGTTTTATTTTGTGCTTTTTGTTGTTTGAGGCAGTATCTCATAGATAACTGTAAAAACGGGATTTTTTCCCCTCCCTTAACTCTTATAAGTTTTCACATTGGCTTTAAAAAAATATATCTGCTCCTTACTATGGCACGTGAAAATATTGTAAAAATGGCATTCTACCACGGCTCTGCAAAAAAATGTTTATAAACAGTTTTTCAATGAGTAAATGGGCTCCAAGGGCTGAAATAACTTTCCATGATCTCATAAATAGGAAGGAAGGAAAAAAGGAGGGAAGGAAGGAAGGAAGGAAGGAAGGAAGGAAGGAAGGAAGAGACTTAGAACTAGTAAGTTGCTTTTAAAAACCAATACCCAATCATGTATCGTCAATGAATTCATGGGGTTCTTTCTTGACCAAATCATCTGTAATCAGTAAAGAAAATGTCTGAAAAACAGGTTGAAAACGTTGCATGACTTTTCTGAGAAGATATAACATCTGAAGTGGATAAGTGTTGTGTGTTCTCCCCTTGCTGTCACCAGCCATCCTGCTAGTCTCCGGAGACACTGCCCAGCCTGGGCAGGGTGGCCTGTTCTGGGCAATCTGGCAGGTAGAACAGGTCAGTGGCAGCTTACTGCAGCAATGGATGCCTTGGCTAGGATTCAGAAGACTAGCCAACCCTACGAAAAAATTTGGACTGGCAGTTTTGCCGTGACTCTGACACAAGATGCAGTAAAAATGTTTAGGAAATAAGGAAAACCTGAACTTGATTATAGACTTCGCGAGGGATAAATTTCATTTCCACATAGCGTACTCATTGTCTGATGTAAAAAGGGCACTCCCTGAATGACTAACCCAGCAGACACCTTTGTGAAGTAGAAACAGAAATTGCTGCTAAACGTATATTTGATATAAAGTAGTTCACTACTTCAGAACACTTGACTAGTAACCAGAAATTTACATTAGCCCTGACTAGGTATGGCTGTAATGGGAGTTAAGTGGATGAGTGGGTGTGCTGATGTTGTACAACTGGAACCAAGAAAACGCCATAAATGTGCAGTCAGTAGAGTGAGCCGTCTAAGCTAAGGAAGACTCCAACAGGAATACAGGCATGCAAAAGCCACTGAGGCTACACGTTCTTTATAGAGATAGTATGGCCCAAAGCAGAGACTGATGGGAGGAATAAGTCTCAGATCTAATCTCATCATTTTAAGCTTGTTCATGACACTCCAAAGTTGAACTTCACATAAAAAGTTTAATCCTTATTTAATTTTAATGAGAAGTGGGGTCACAAGGAGAAACAGGGTGGGGTGGGGATTCTAGAAAGGGCTACCGACTGGGATGATCCTTTTAAGTGGTGACAAAATGCTGATTTCAAAGTAGCTTCTTCACTCTTCATACAAAAAAGGGTAACCAATTTCTATTTAGTGTTCTTATTTTATATTTTATCATATTCACCTACATTTCTTCTACAGCAACCTGGCCTCATTTCATCTCTGAGGACGTTACTTCAAATTAATCCTGGGAACAGGATCTTAATTCTGGATTCTACGCTTCTGCAGTAAAGGGAACTTCCTCGTTTACTTTCGTTGCTTTTCTCTTGGACTTGCATAGATGAGCATGAACGTGTGTGTACAAATGTGTGTGTTCAGGTTCAAGTATACATGTGTGCATGTGCAAGGCAGAGATCAATGTAGAAATCAGAACTGCTCCCACTTTATTTTGGGGGGACAAGGTCTCACACTGAATCTGGAGATGGCTGACTTAGCTAGACCGACTGGCCAGCAGGCTCCAGGAATCTGCATGTCATGTCTCTGCATTCCCAGTGCTGGAATTACAGGTCCATACTCCTGGCCCAGTGTTGTGGGATATTTGTAAACTGTGTGAAGGTCTATTGCTGTGATTGCTGTAATAAAAAGCCAAAGTAGGAGGAAGAATCTAGGCAAGAGAGGAGGGTTGGGGGCAAGACATGGAGGAAGCCGGATGGGCAGTACATGACAGGATGTAGATTAATAGAAATGAGTTAATTTACTTTATAACAGCTAGTTACAAACAAGCCTAGGCTAAGGCCAAGCTTTCATCACTGATTAAGTCTCTGAGTCATTATTTGAGAGCAGGTGGCCCAAAGAAAAATCTGACTACAGCCTTAAAAAAACAAAAACAAAAACAAAACAAACAAAAAACCCCAGGTGCTGGCCATCTAAAGTCAGGTCTTCATGCTTCCATGGCCAGTGCTTCACTAACGGGGATTTCTCCTTAGCTCCATTTGTCTGTTTGTTTATTTGTCAGACAGACCCCTCCCCATTTAGCCCAAGGTGCTCTTGATTCATAATTCTCCTGTCTCAGCCTTGTGAAAGACAGGAATATAGGCATTTACCACAACACCCAACTCCTCCTGACAATTCTAAATGTTCTATGAAGACAACATGACATCTATACACATCCATTCAGCCACAAATCTAATTCTGTCAATATAGTATCTCAGTTTTTTAAATAAGTTGGTGTCATTTGAGAAAATACAAATTAGGACCTATAGAGTTGGAAAGCCAAAAAATGAATATAGTCTAGTTCAATATGCCGTCAAGATTAAGCACAGCAGCTTCTGGATTTGCTCATCTTACGTTCTATAAATGATAGCCTATTTCTTACCTGGACCTCCTCATTTCCCTTGCTGTGATTATGAAACATTGAGGATTAACACCACAACTCACTACAAGCCAGACATCTCTGTAGATCCAACAATCTACAAGCCTAAATTCCTGCTGTTTTGTCCTGAAAATATCTCCTTGCCACTTGAGAAAGAAACAAATAGTAAAGATTCTGAAAATAAAATCCTTTAACCTCAGAGGATGGGGTTTATCAGGTTGTTGAGTGAGTCCTATCTTAATTGTTAAGAATTTCACTACCGATCTAGACTGCTATGGTTCAGATGCAATTCTTGTAACTCTGGGCAAATTATTAAAAATTCTTACACCTTATTTTTCTGTACTATTAAATGGAGGTAGTTCATGCTATAAAGTGTTACTAGAGATTACATGTTAGATAACCCACTTCAAAGAGCGTCAGAAAAGGCCAAACTTCTCTAAGTCTTAGATGATATGATTACCCATGCAGAAGGAATGGCTGTCAGTCTCCACTCAGCAGGGAAGAACTAACGTGACCCAAATCCGGACACATCAGGAGTTAAGTAATCTGTATCAGGGAGGCATGGACGCAGATTTCAGGTTTTTCATGAGAGGTTATATAAATGTGTGTTATAGGTTCCACCCTAAGGAACTGGATTGCAACAAAGGGCAGGGTACAGTTGTTTCTAAAGAGGAGAGGACTAGAGCATGTCACAAAATCCTCCCACAAATTTTACAAACTACCTTGGCTTCTGTCGAGCCAGGGAGGAGAGTATCTTGTCCCCAAACAATAACATTGCACAAGACAACAGCTTCCAAGCATCTGTTGACAGGAACGTTTACAAAGTATGGGAAGACTGAGTGTGGAGATCCCTGCAGCACAGAGGAGAGACACCATGGCCCATTGTATAACTTATGACCACAGTCATAGACCTAATGATATTTTGGCCCAGTAAATATTCTGAAACTCAGGGTATCATGTAACCTCTCTGTGACTCTATTAAATAACACCTCATCAGAAATTTATCAATATGTTCTTTCCTATTCTCAAGAATGACAAAGTAAACAGTTTGCATCTATCAATCACGTACAAAAAGTGTCTTAATAGATATCTACTGAATGAAAGTGTATTGATTTCTCTGACCATATGGCAGAAAGGAATTTCCTGATGGGCAATCAATCCCAACCCATCTGGAAACGGACCAACTGGACTAAAATCCCAACTGACTTGAGAAAGGTTGAGTTTTTGGAGAGCGCCTTTCCTCCATAGCTGGCAGAACACACAGTTCCTGGAATGACTTTTTTCAAGCTCTGTACAAACTGATCGAACTTAACTGATTAATACGTTGAATTCAATGCCAAAGACACCAAGTTTTTCCAAGTATCATCTGGTCAGTTTATAATGGTTCCTCCTAAGGAAAAAAAAATCTACAAAATTTTGCTCTTTTAAACTCCGTGAGTTAACATTTTATTTCCTTGAAATTTCAGTTTATTTTATACTAATTTTGCACTTAGACCTTTTAAATATTTTGTTGGACAGTTTCTACTGAGATTCTGTTTTATGGAAAGATGCCATTTCCAATTGACACAGAACACAATAGCCTATGTTCCTGATATTTCCATGCAGTTATTGTCATCTCAAGAATTCAAACTATATTCGTTTTCAAATGGCACTATTCTATAGAACAATGTTACCTCGTCTATACCAAGGGCAACACTGAAATTAGTGTAAACAAAACTTTAAAGGGACATTTAAAGAAAAAGTATTTAGTTTATATGAGCTACATTTAAAAAGTATATCCCCAGAATTTTCTAGTTTCATTACATTCTTAATAAACATTTCCACTGCAATTTAATATATATATATATAGCCAATACAAGTGCACAGCACAAATTTAAGTGCCATTTTTCCTAACATCAGTACAGACATCAGCATTACATTTGTTTAACAATATTCAACTACAGTTGTCAGCATCGGTCATTTGTTTTAGTCGGAGTTAGGTTTCCTTGCCGTCCGGTTAACTTTCAAATTTCTAAATTCTCACCTGAAAGGAGCGTTAAAGACTCTAAAGTCAGCTTTGTAATAATGAAACCAGGAAACCTTTAAACTTGCTAACGCAACTACAAACTCGTTTATATGTATATTCCAACGAAATGGCCATTAAAGCCTTTTGAATGCCGAAAGATCAATACATCTTTCCCTCCGTGTGAGACTGAAGCTAGGGTTTAGTATCAAGCTGAAGACTTACACACCTAAGTCTTCACTGGTCTTTGAAGCGCAGCACTAACAGACATCTTAAGCCACACTCGTTTTATTTAGGTCATGGAATAAGTTATGGTGTCAAACCAGCCTTTAAAGTCCTTCTTCGGTCGTTATGTGGGCCCTCAAGGACTATTCCGGCCTACGAGGCTTCCCTGAGATCAAGGACCGGTTTTGGCCAAACTGGTCGCAGTGTGTGTTTGGAAACATAACCGAATCCTGGGTACAGGCATTCCAGGGCGCGCGTCCCATCAGTTCCATTAAGAATCGCACTAGAATCCCAACACGGCCAGCCCGGGAGGAACGGGGATGAAACACCATTCCTGCCCAAGCAGCTGAGTTTCTACAGGCTTTCAGCAGCGACGCCGCGGGGACGCCGGAGCTCGGGAGCCGAACCCGCGTTTCCTCCGAGGGACAGGAGAGGGAGCGCGCGCCGAGGAAATCCCCAGCTCAGCCACTCCCGTCCCCCGCTGACGCCAAGCCGCCCACCGTCCGCACGCCGGAAGTGCGCGGGGAGGACCCGCCACGTCCGAGCGGCGGGTGACGTCGTTGTGCCGACGTCACGCGCCGACCTTCCGGCGATGGGTGGTCCCGGGCTGCGGTGGGGAGGCGGGGCGGGGGCGGGGCTGGCGGCCGGTTGAGGCTGTGCTGGGTAGGTGGGCGCCGACGGAGCGACTACGGGTCGGGGCTGGGCTCAGCGCGCTGCGAACAAAGGAGTCTGCGGCGGTTCCCGGCTCCGCGGAGGACCGAAGCTTCGCGGGACTCAGGCTCGGCGGCTCCGGGTCGGCTCCACCGCGGGCGCCGCGGCACCTGCCGCCGAGTGCTGCCCAGGGAGCCCGTCCCGCCCGGGGCTCATGATGGGGCTGATCTTCGCTAAATTGTGGAGCCTTTTCTGTAACCAAGGTGAGGCCAGCGGACTGGTGGACGCGGCGCCGGCAAGTCTAGATTGAGATCGGGACTCGGGCTCAGGGTAGAACTCGGATCTGGGGACTGGGAGCTCCGGCAGGGGAGGCACCTGGTGGTCGGGAATCCCATGCGTGTCCGGATTTTAGCCAACCAGGGTGGAAACAGATTCCTGCATTCTGTTTGCGGGCCTTTTCGTCTTAGTGAACCAGCCCTAGGTCTGATTAGCCGTAGAAAAGTGTCTCCACAAGAACCCCAAACTTTCCTTTTCTTTAACACGAAACATTAGTTTTGCACTGTTTACCTTCCCCTTGTTTGAGCCAGTGCACCTTCACGTTGTCCGACTTGGCTCTGATTTCTGCTCGTTAAGAGTCAAGAATGATTATTCAGGTGTACAGGTTTCTGAAATTTTCACACACAAGGCACGGCTCTCCCCCCACCCCCCCGTAGGCGTTAAAAAAAAAAACTAAATGCTTTCGGTTATGTGTAAGATGTTACGTGGCCGTAGTTATTTTAGAACAGGTCAGGAAATACCTAGAAGTTGTAAAACCTGTTCCGACTCAGAATAAGCTTGAGAAGAGTTGGTACCGGACAGAAAGGGGGCCCAGTGATAAAATCTTGGGCGTTCTTGTAACAGACTGGTTTCAGAGAATTAAGACCAGTTTTTTTTCCATTTGTTTCATTTTGAAAGGGTGTGATTTATAAACTAGTTTTGTTTTCATGAGTACCAATTCCTAACATTAAGGTGTTTATATCTATGTTGTGGCTTTAAACCGTGAAATGAATTTGAGTGGCTTTAGTTCACTTGTCCTGTGGGTGGATTAAAAAAAAAACTTTTTTCAAGCTTATGAGTATAAATACATGCAAGCACACTAACGCGTGCGCGTGTCTATGCAAGTGCTACCAATAAATACCCTTTTTAAGTGACTTCAAAGTGTCCAGAGTTCAGCTCCCTGCGGTGTTACCCATGAATGTAATATATTCGGGGTTTTTTTTTGAGCAGCTTAAAAAAATTTTTAATGCTTGTAAATGTACCATGTCAAGGAATATTTCAATATGTAACCACATTTATATTGATTATACAGTTAAGTTTATGTAAATATAAACAAATTACACAATGATACACACACACACACACACACGCCTGAGCCTAAGCAATAAAAATTGTCAGAGAATTGATTCTCCCTTTTTAGTCTGGTTATTGCTGTCTTTTATCTTTGTTCATTAGAGGATTCCATAAGCAGACTGGGGGGGGGGTGTGAAAAGGCCAATCATCGAAGATGATGAAAGCCTTCGTGTGACCACTTCCATCTTTAAAACATTGTTTGAGCTTCCATAGCCCCCTTTCTGCTTAAAAATTCTCTCCCCTTCCTGCTGAACTTTGGGAACTCCTAGTTGTGTCCCTTTATCTCATTCACGATTACTCTCTCAGTCAGTAAACCAGTTCTCCAAATTAGACACGGTAGCTACAGAGATTAAAAACAACCAAGATGCCAACTCTGTGCTCTCAGAACACGCAAGAATTAGTGTAGGAGATTGCTTGTAGATGTTTCTACCTGTGGGGTGATGGGACTTGGCCCGCCTCAGGTGGTTCCTTGAAGCCTTTCAGGGTAAGGACTTGACGCTGAGTGGCAGATTGGGGTGAATGCAAGTTAGACAAGCGTAGAATTGGGCATATTGGTGGAGGCAGATGGGCTAAGGTACACAAAGAGGAATAGGTTGGATACACCTAAGGAAACTTAGCATGGTTTAATTAGTTTGTTCAGTTGTACTTCACTTGATGAGATTGGAGCCGTAACTAAGAAACTGTATCACTGAGGTTCTTACATGCTGACCAAGACAGTGCATTGAACACAGGAAGGAGTAGAATCAGTTAAGAGTCTGGTTATTAGGTGTTTTCTTGACGTGGAATAATGGGATCAGATTCATATAGTAATCTGAAATTTTTGTTTTCCTTATAAACAAAGTTACCTGTGTTGGCATTTTCATTTTTTTTAACCATTGTGCATTTCTTATTTAGTAGTGCCCAGTTAGATGTGGATATTGGAATAATCTGTCCGATATTATTAACTCTACCAGTTAAGTTAGAATGGGGTGGGCTGGACATCGGGCAGGATAAGGCTGGAAGGTGCAGCCTTAGAAAGAACTTCGCAACCTCCAGACTTCTTCCCCTTATCTTTCCTCCAGTAAGTCCTCACTCTTATCATGCTTTTGTGGTTTCTGAAAGAGCTCGGAGCATCCTTTCATGTGAGATATCTTCCTGGGGATAAGTTCACTAAACTGTACATTGTGTCGTGGAACTTTGTATTGTTTCGTTTTGTAATAGAAAGTAGGATACAAATAGGACCGTACACACCTGTCTTCAGATTTTTGCTTAACCAAAAAGACATGTAATGAAAAGGCTTTAATTACAGTTTATTTTCATAACCAAAGGCAATAACTTAATAATTTTCTCATCATCTAACTCATTTCATTCTCATTAGCGAATTTTATGCTGTCCACCTGGGCACGGTCAGTTGTAGCTAAGTGTTGCTTTTTCTTCTGGCTGTTTTGTTAACCTTTCCCCTTGGGCTATTTCTGTTCTTAATTCTAGACTTCCGCTGGTTCTCTACACATAAAACAAAATCTGTTCCCAGTCTCCTGGAGCATGTTTGTCTCCTACTTTTGAAAAGTTCAGTCCTTGATTCCATCCAGATTTCTGGTCAAGACTACCAGTTAGCGTCATTCCTTGACAGATTTGCCAGAAGCGGCCCACTTCCTGCCTAGCATTAACTCTGTGTAATTACTGGCTTGGGGGAATGTTTGTCACTGTTTGTGATTGTATTATAAGTTTCTTTTTGTTTTGTTCACTCAGTAGAAATAATCTCCTTGAGGCATGAACTTACTGTTATAGTCACTGTACCTGGCAAAATATACTTATTTTGGGTGTTTTGCCTTTTTCTTTCTTTTTTTTCAGTATAAAATTTTGTATAGTAGTAACATATACATTCTATTTTAAAGTGCAGTAATGCTAAAATCGTAATGTATGGATCAGTCGTTCAGCTCTCCACATTTCTTTACACTGCTGTATTCATTTTGAATCATATGTCTAGATGGGAATTATAGCCACGATCATTTACCCTCTTCTTAGAGGAGGAGAAAGCACATTTATGCCTGTTTCCTTTCCTCTATCCCAGTGGTAGAGACCTTTGGTTTGTTCTACACTCTAAGTTGTCTTTATTGTGGTGATAAAGTTTGGTTATACTGAGCTACGATTTGCTTTAATTGTCTCAACTGTTTTTCCTTCAGTTTGTTACTTCAGTTTGTTAAATCACAGCAGCATCTTAGTTTTCCTTTCCTTGCTTGAGAGACTGCAATAGCCAAAGCTCGGCCCCGCCCTTTGCCCTCCTTGCCACCCAGCAGCCACCTTGGCTTCCCTTTGCCATCCTCGGGGCATAGCTGTTCTGGGCTTGTCTTTGCTGCCATGTTAGGGTATTTCTATACTTACATGATGCCTTCCTTTCAAATGTGCACACATTGAGCCAAGTGTAGTGGTGCACACCTTTAATCCCAACTCTTGGGAGACAGAGTCAGCCAGACCTGTGTGAGTTCAAGGCCAGCCTGGTCTCCATAGTGAGTTCCAGGATAGCCAAGGTTGTGTAGAGAGACTCTTACCTCAAATACACCAAAACCAAACCAAAACCTCAAACAAACAATCAAAAAAGCTATACAACTATTTAAATATGCCACAAAGCTATCTATAGAGCTATAACCCCAGCATTTGGGAGGCAGAGACTGGCAGATCTGGTTCAGTTCAAGTTTGAACCTGGTCTACACAGTGAGTTCAAGGACAGCCGAGGTTAAGGAAAGAGAAACTCAGTTTCCACCCCATCCACCCACAAAAAAGATCATCTGTAAGTTGAAATTGTTTTCAATTTCAGATGGCTGGAAATGTGTCACTTATCCTCACTCTGACTGACAGCTGGTTCAGCTGTGAATTGGGAAACATTTCTGATAGAATTTTGAAGACATTGTCTTGGCCTCCAGCTTCCACTATTGCTAAGTAAAACTGTAGTCCTGTAGTCTCTTGATATATTTTTCTATATTTAGTAGGGTTTTTTTTTAAAAAAAAGAATTTTATCTTTACCTCTGATAATTTTAAGTTTCAAAAAGATATAATTCCACATATGTCTGTTTTTTTTCATTTATTTCTGTGGGTTCTCAGGAATTTTTAAATTTAAATATCTACCTTTTTTGACACTTGGAAATTTGTTTATTGTTTGTATGGTTTATTCCTGTTTTTCTGTACATTCTGTTGCCAGTGAGCTAAGGTGGCAGATGCACATAAAAATTTTCTTACTGTGGATGGTGTTCTAGTCTTAGGTCTTTTTTTTTTTTTTTTTTTTTTTTTTTTTTGTCTTCAAATCTTCCTGTTGAATATTTTGGTCCAGCAGATATGTTTCTATTGTCCTAGTGGCAGATTTTTGTGAAGACTGTTGTCACTCTTGTGTTTGACATGACCTTATCTTCTGTTTTGATGTAGTTTTGAATAGCTTTTCACATTGAAAGTGTTCTCCATAACTATCTTGTGACTCTCCCCTTATATGCTGCTGGGTTAAACACTGTGAGTAGTAAAAAAGACAATCAGTCCTATGACCCAGGGCATAGAGCTCAGGGCCTACAGAGTAATGCTCCACTCCGAGCCATCCCTGGACACTCTGAGAACTTTCTAGAAGGTGCTGTTTCTCTTAGAGCAGTGTGTAAAAATAGCATTTTCTAAGTCACAGAACAGGTAAACTGCTCATATTTTTTGAAGTTGCTACAATCTCTTTATGTTCTTGGCAGCAGAGTTCCATGTCCTCACCAGCAAATGATGCTGTCAGCCTTTAATTCTAGTCACTCTGGTGAGTGCTGTCTGTGCCATTTTTTATGTCCTTACTTGCTGTTTGTAGACAATTTAGTTTCTTTACCCACTTAAAAAACTTTTAAACTTTTGTCATCAAACTAGCTCTCTCAAATATTTGTAATGGCTCTTTGTTTTTGATAGCTTCAAGATGTCTGTTCCTCTCCTCCAGAAGTGTTAGCTGTTCTGTTAATGTCTGTGATAGACTTCAGTTTATCTTCTGTTGTGATGTGAATAGGGGTGCATTTCCACATTTTCACGTGTATGTCCACTTCTTCCACTTGATTTTTCTGAAGACATTTCCCCCCTTTGGAGCCCTTGTAGAAATTCAGATTGTCATTTTTTTTTTTAAAAATAAGTGAGCCTTAGCTCTGTGTGTTTTGTTCTGTTGCACTGATTTTTAGGCTACTTCCATAATCTTGGTTATGACATTACAGCCGTGGTGAGTTTTGAAGTTCAGTGGAGTCCTGATGTGGGATTCCCCTCTGTTTGCTATTAATATGTTTTAATGTCATTGGTTAATAAAGAAGCTGCTTTGGCCCATGACAGGGCAGAATATAACTAGGTGGAAAAACTAAATAGAATTTAGGGAAAAAAGAAGGTGGAGTCAGTCAGCCACCAGCCAGCCAGTTCGCTGCCAAGGAAACAAGACATGTAGAAAATGAGATAATGCCATGGCATTGTGCCAATACATAGACTAATAAAAATGGATTCATTTAAGATATAAGAGCTAGCTAGGAGTACATCTTAGCTGTTGACCAAACAGTGTTGTAATTAATACGGTTTTTGTGTTATTATTCAGGTCTGGGAAGTGAAAGTGCAGTCTCTGCTTACAGAGTCCTTGAACTTTGCCTAATCTAAGTTTTCTAACTTAAACTACTGCTGTTTATTGCCGTCTTCCTACCTACTTTGGGTTTGTTTTTTATTACTAAATTCTTAAACACATGTCAAATATAAGCATTTTAGAGTTGAAAATATCCCTTTAGTTACTGATTTAGCACTTGTTTTAATGTGCTGTTTCCTTTATTCAATTTGAAGTATTTTTGCGTGATTTTATTTTTGATTGGATTATTGATGTTTGTTGCCTAGTTTGCACATATTTTAGTTTTGATTTTTGTGTTGATTCCCTCCCTCTCGCTCTCTCTCTCTCTCTCTCTCTCTCTCTCTCGTTATTTTCATGGTTTTCCTTCATCTTTTGCTTTATAACAAATTAGCTTTTTTGAATCTACTTTTTTCTTAACTTTTTTTGAAATTTACTAAACTTCTCAAGTTTGGATTTTCACATTTTTGTACTCACCTAGTTTACTTTTTCAATTTATTGTTCCATATTTTTTCAACAGCATGAATCATTATGGATGCATATTTATTGAAGACCAGTAGTTAGTTTAAAAAGAAATGAACTTTCTAAAATGAAAACTTTCAGAATCTACCTCTGGTATTAAAGATCATGTTCTGGATCAAAGTGTGAATTATTTTCAACTTTAGTAACAAGCTTAAAACATATGGGCTAGATGCCTGTGCCCTTGAACATCAGCCTTCCAGAATAGAGCCTTCTGGTGGGCAGCTTACAAGTTTCTGTTGGATCAGGTCTGCAGTCTTACCATGGCTTTTACTCAGCTAGTTGAAGAAGCACATCTCTGTGGTCTCCGCAGATGCTTCAGTTGGAGCAGTTTGTTACTGTGGAGGACCTTCTCGGTCTGTGATGCTGCTCTGCCTGTGTTTGTGTCTTTGGAGGAACTTCTCGGAGTATTTGATGCTGCTCTGTCTGTTTAGTTCTTTTGTTTACCAGAAGCTTGTTTTCCTCCACCTGATGAACTATTTTTTTTACACTTGTTAAAGTTTGATTAATACTCACTTCTTGGCTGAAGTGGAGAAACTTCATACTGGGATAACATACTCAGACTTGTAGTCTATTACTAATAAAGTATGTTTTTGTACTACTGGGTCAAGGAGAAGTTAAGATGTATAGCATGATTATCTTTTTCCTTAGGATTTTATACTCACTTTAAGCATTTAATGTATGAAAGGATTTTTTTTTAATAAAAGGTGTAAACTTTTGTTTTCATACTGCTACTTGATATATAGAGTTCAAAGCTAACCAGCAAAGAGAGTGCATTATCTAGAGCCCATCCCTGGATTCAGACGCCAGCTAAGACCATCTTTCCCTCCCAGTGGATGATGTGGGAGGTTATATAGCCGGAGGCCTATAAGTCCTAGTTAGGGTTTCTGTTGCTGTGACAAAATGCCATGACCAAAAAGCAAGTTGGGGGAAAAAGGATTAATTGGCTTGCATTTCCTCATTGTTCTTCACCACTAAAGAAAGTCAGGACAGGAGCTCAAACAGGTCAGGAACTTGGAGGCAGGAACTTAAGAGGAGCTGCTTACGGGCTAGACGTGTATGGCTTGCTCAGCCTGCTTTCTTAGAGAGCCCAGGACCACCAGCCAAGGATGGCACTACCCACAGTGGTCTGCCCCTACCCCCATTGATCGCTAATTGAAAAATGTCTTACAGCTGGATCTCATGGAA
The DNA here is from genome assembly GCF_903992535.2 of Arvicola amphibius. Lineage (NCBI taxonomy): Eukaryota > Metazoa > Chordata > Mammalia > Rodentia > Cricetidae > Arvicola > Arvicola amphibius. The sequence continues at coordinate 96,927,978 of NC_052052.2, read as the reverse complement.
GCATTTCCCCAGTTGATACTCTTTTTTTCTCTCTGATGAGTCCATCTTGTGTCAAACAGACAAACAAAAGCAGCCAATACACCTAGTTTCCTCATGAGTAAACTGAGGAGTGATGTCATTTTTTCACAGGATAATTATGGATATTAACTTATAAAATATGCGTCAAACATAGCAGGACATATTGGCACACAGCTTTAATATCAACACTCAGAGGCAGAGAGGGGCAGGCAGATCTCTGAGTGTGAGACCAGCCTAGTCTACATAATTGGAGGCCAGCAAGGTCTACAAGGAGGCCTTGTCTTTAAAAATAAGAATAAAAAAGATAAGCCACTTAAGAGTTTACTTTTTTATTACTGACATTTCTTTCCTTAGCTGAAAGTTGGGGTTCAGCTCTTTTCAAGAGATGCATTCCTCACTCTGTCACTTTGTCCTAATGGTGTTTTGTACTGGTGAGATTTTGCAAGTGTTTGCCTTCAGCACTCTGGAGGTAAGTGTTGAATCATCAGATGGACATGATCCACTGACTGGAGCAGCTGAATCATCAGATGGACTCCACACATTGGATGATACATTGAAGGGATTGGGAGAGGCTGGAGAGCCGTGCAGGGACATGAAGAGCCCATAGCCTTTGCATTCGCTGAGGTGTATTCTGTGTGTGATTGCTCCACATGCGCTGCCTCACTGCATCTGACATTTTAATTAGCATTTAATTCATGTAAAACTTCCTGTGATCACAGTGTTGATACAGCCGTTTATACCTAGAAGGTAGCAGTCTGTATGTCATGAAATTTCCCATATGCATTAAAAAGAAGTTTACCATTTTGTAGTGTTTTGACGACATAGAATTTTAATGTAGCTTAAATTTGCATGTTATTTCATAATTTTTAAAATCATGTCATTATATAGTCTTTTCCCCCCCAGTAATATTATTCTGTTAAATAATGGTATTCTTTTTTTTTTTTAAGATTTATTTATTATGTATACAACATTCTGCCTCAATGTATGCCTGCCTGCCAGAGGAGGGCGCCAGACCTCAGTACAGATGGTTGCGTGTGGTTGCTGGGAATTGAACTCGGGACCTCTAGAAGAGCAGTCAGTGCTCTTAACCTCTGAGCCATCTCTCCAGCCCAAATAATGGTATTCTTAACCAAAACTCTAGGAAATTTTGTTCATGCTAGTGAAAGTAAGAAAAAGTACAGGAAAAAACTTTTAATTTTTTTTTATATTTTTTTTTTTTTTTTTTTTTTTTTTTTTGAAATTTTTGCTCGCATTGTTTCTTGTGAGCCATTTTCCTGCCTGTGTTCATCTAGGAGCATGACCCTAGACCTAAAAACACGACTGTTCACACGATTTGTTTTTCTTTTAGTTTTTCTCGTTTGTTCTTATTCGTGGCATTTCTTACTGTGTGCCCAGACCAGGCTGGTCCTTCACAGCCCTGCTTCTCTTCCTGGCTTTTCAGAGAGATGCAGACTGCAGTGTGTGACCTTGGTTCTGTGACAGCAAGTCGAATTTAATAATGCTTCTTAAAATGGCTAATGGGTCCATTGGATATTGCAAAACCTGTTTTAAATAATAAATTTAGGCTGTTGGCGACAGTGAGCTGCGTGGTTGGTTTTCCTAAGAGAGGGGCTCGAGGACGTAGAAGAAAGAACCCTGGCCTTCTCTCCATAGCTTGAGAGTCACATAGGGTTTGGGGTTTTTTAATGGCTCAGCACAACTTGAGATCTAGCGAAGTCGAGGTCAAAATGACATTAAATGACATCGATGTACATAAATGGCGTCGATGTCCTATCCGATGGGCAGCAGTTTTGACTTTGGGGATGGAGTCCTTCTCATTTGCAATCGATACTACCTTGAATTCGGTAGCTTCTTAAAGGGTTTTATTTTCTTTTGTTTTTTCCTTTCTGTTTTACTTCTTGGATCAACAGATGCTAACAGTCACTGCTGAGTAATATGAATAGTCAAATGCCTTTTGACATTTACTTGAGTTTACTATGGTAGAGATGAGGGACATTATTAACACTTGAGCAGCATACAGAAAGTGTCTCTGATACAGTTCAGTTGATTGTCTGTGGCCTATTGATTCTGCCCAACCGAAAGACAGCAGTAGAGAACAAGAGCTGTCGTCTTTTCGAGCCTGGGGTTCCTCTTAGACATGACAGTACTGGGTACACTACACAGAAGTAGCTCCACCAGTGTACCGACTGGAAAAAGTCCACTCTGTCAAATGGACTCTTAAGAGGCTTCACGCCTTCGTCATTGAAGCATTGCTTAGGGACAGTACATTCAGGGTTTGTTTTTGTTTTTGCTTTTCCTTAGAAGGAGATTCTACATACATGCATTCACACTACTTTTTACATTTTCCTCACTGCTCTTTGAGTGAAAAACTTTCACTAGTGTGGAAAAATTGTTTAGCCATTGACAAACTCAGGAGAGTTGGAGGGAGAAGTGCAGTTATGTAACAGGGCAGCTGGCCTTTGTGAACGTGGCCTTTAGTAGCTGGCCACTGAGCCTGCTTTTATTCTTGCTGTATAAATGGTCTTGATAGCTCTTCAGAGCTAAGATCTAAAATGAACTGCACTACTTCATGATCGTACAAAGGACAGTCCTTTCTGTTGGTGTTTGTATGTGTGACTTCAGTTGGTGGTGAGCTTTCCTGAGTAGTTAGGCCTCTTTCTTTGAAGGATATTGTGCATATCTTCATCCTAAGAAAGAGCTAGACTTGTGTGCCTTGTTTTAATTGCTAGAGTTCCATATAAAGTGAAGAAAGGGGATCTGAAAGATTAAACCCCAGTGTTCGAACTTGAAGTCTGATCCCTGTCCACCACCAGAGCCTCTTTCCCTTGGTGCACCTGGAAGACCAACCTTTCAAAATGATGCCTTATGCAGGAGTGCAAACATCAGACTTTCAATACTAGGATCCTCACCTGTAGTCTGACCTGCAGTTAGACTAGCTTTGGATCGCTACCTTCAAAATAGTGACATGGAGGCTTATTATTAATTATGAAAACTTGGCATTAGTGTACGCTTTTCCCCAACTAGTTCTTATAACTGAAGCTAACCTGTTTTTATTCATCTACGTCCTGCCACACGACTTTTATCTTTTCTCAGTACAGCATGTCTGACTTGTTCTGAGTCTGTGGGCAAAATCCCTGAGCATAGATTCCTCCTCTTCTTCTCTCTCCCCAGAATTCCCGCCTATCATCGCCTGCCTAGTTGTTGACTGTTCAGCTCTATAAAAACGTATAATATATATACATATATATATATATATATATGTATATATATAAAATCAGAAGGTGTCTTGGCAAAGACATATCTTCACAGTATACAATATTCTACAACACTCACCATAATACAATAAAGAATTAGTTGTAGTTACCCACATAAGTTGTTTGAACAGTGCCACATCTCGTGCTGTTGCCCATTCTCATCCTGAGCAGGGGTTCTGTGCAGCCAAGTTTGGCTGTTCCGGTGGCCTTTTCCTCATTGCTGCAGTCATACTGAGGTCTCTTGAGCTAGACAGTCAAAAATATTGAGAATGCCCAGTGCCAAGCAATCTGTCTGTTCCTCTGCTGATAAAGAGTGTTCTTGCTCTTACCTTTAAGGAACAACAAACCAGTGAAGTGTGTCAAGGTTCATTCCATTAGAACCTAGGAAATTCAAGGCAATCGCCCCAGGAGAGGAAAGTCAGTTGTAATCATTTTGCTATGAAATGAAAACAGCCTTTCCACTGTCTACTTGTTCTGTAATATACTGCAGATAGTTCTTACTGATAAATACAGAAGTTTCTCATCGCAACCTGTCTATGAATTGTGCTTCATCTTTTTGTTGGTGGATGCACTGTTAAGAAAAACTGTATTAGCAGTATTTTGATACTCATTAAAGCTTATCATTGGAAGCAGGGCTCTGAAGTGGAAATTTCCTGGTTTTGGCCTTCATATAGGCTGTTTCGTTTCTCTTTCTTTCGTTTACTTTAGGGCAGCAACTTATTTCTGTAGCCCAGACTGGGTTGGTGGTGGCAATGGTGGTGAAGGCCAGAGGGTGCTCACTCTCAGGGAGGCACTCTGGGAGAAGAGCAGCAAGCTCCTGAGAGAAGTCTGTCTCCTGTGTTCCTCTGGTGCGCCACGCCGCGCCCCGCCCCGCCCCACCCTGCCCTGCTGAAGCCCTGGAGCAGTAGGGCACCTTAAACATTTTGTGCTGGAGAGGAGATTTTTAATGTTCATTTTGTGCTTTGAAAATTTCATACATGCATACGTGCAATGTATTTTGGTCATAGTCACATCCTAATCCTCTCCCAACTTCTCCCCCTCATTCCTCCCAGATCCCCTCAACTCCCTCCCAGCGTTGTGTCCTCTTTTTCTTCTTCCCCAACCTTCTTCTGCCTTCTCCTTTCCCCTCTCACCTCCTCCTTCCCTTCCCCTTGCCGTTCCCCCTTTGTCTTTCTCTCTCTGGCCTCCTCCTCCCGCACCTACCAAGCCCTTTCTGTTGTGCTCACGTAATCTTGGTCAGGGAGCATTGACTACCTGGATCCACATCCTTAAGGAAACTGAATCTCCGTCTCCCTGGGAGACTGATCAACTATCAGTGGCTTCTCACTAGGAGTGGGGGCTTATTGAATCCCCCTGTGCACCAAGAGAGGGGAATTTTGAACATACTATGAATAAATTTGGGTTTTTTAAAAATCACATATTCAAGGCAGATTTCAAAATATGTACCACTTAACAGAATAATTAAGCCTAATAACTGCTTATAACAAAATGGTTATTTAGTGCCTGTCATCAGAGGGGAAAGGCTTTTGTTGGGCAGCGTCAGCAGATATACCTACTTAGAATGATTACATAAAACATGTTTCAATAAAAACGATTGAAGGCTAAGTAATTGCCTTTATTTCTGCCAATTAATGTAAAAATAAAAATCTGTCTGCTAATGCAAAGAGCATTGCAGTTTTCAGCAGCAAATGCCATTTTTAAATGAAAGGCAAAAATGTTAGTACATGTGAGTGGGAAATTTCCTTATGTTAAACCACTTAGTGCTGATATGCAGAGCAGACCTTGAGCAGGGGTGGAGAGCCAGCGCTTTACATACACAGTTTATGTCATGATGTCAGATGTTTATCTACTGTCCCAGCCTCCACTCATGAGTGACTAAAAGTCTCTGTTTCTGCCTAACCAGTCTAAACACGTTAACAGGAGAACGCCATAGAAAATGTGATAGTGGATTGTGTGACTCACGGCAGGTCCTTACTGTGGAAAGTTTCCTCCCGTGGTATTCCAGTAGTGGGAGCTTAACAGGTGAACTAAACACCTCTGGGTTAAAATTATCACTGTGGGAAGCCTGTGCTGTAGTGTGCAAGCAGTAGTGTAAATGTTCATGGCTTGTTTTCTTTTTCTTTTTTTTTTAGAGCACAAAGTAATCATTGTGGGACTGGATAATGCAGGGAAGACCACCATTCTTTATCAGTTGTAAGTATTGGTGCCTACTTAACAGTTCCTGAAAACCTCTGCTGAGAAATGAGATGCCTTTCTTCCCAGTTTTAATAATACAATAGTCAGACATGTAACTTTTTATTTTACCAAATAAAAAAGTAAAATAAAATGTCTTAGACTCACTAAAGCCTTCAGCAAGTATTCTCTCTGTGACTTCCCAAGGAAGAATGGGCTTTAATAATAAACCAAAATGAAGTGCAGACTATCCTGGGGTGAGGTGATGAGATGACTCTCGTGTAATGCTCCCTCAGGAGCCATGCATAAATAGAGTGCTGTCTCTGGGAAGCTGCTCTCCCCTAAGAGCTTTGGGATTGTTTAACAGAGCCAGACTCGTCTGAAATGATGGCGGTCAAAATGCTACTGTAGGAGCTTTCAGAGAGAGGCTTGAAATTCTCAGAAGTACATTAGGCTCATCATCAGTAATGAGCACCTCTGGAATCCCCTGGCGAGGGTTTGCCATGATTTACATACCTGGAGCATTTTAACAAACAGTCACATTGTACTTGGTACTGTTATGTGAATCTCATCCCTCCCTCCCTCATCTTGCATTTAAAGCCCCCTGGTTTAGGGCTGGGTTATAGCTCAGCAGAACAGGTTCTATAAGACACTGAGCTAAAATTCCTGGCCCTGCCTGCAAAAGAAGAGGGTGGAAAAAAAGCAGTATTGTTAGCCTTTAGTTGCCAGAGGTGCTCACTTTCCAAATGCCTAACGAACACATTTGCTACCAGGTGGCTTCTTTTGTTATTATTTCAGAGTTGAAGCGTTACTTTCCTTTAGTATATTTTTATTCATTAGCCAAAAATGTACTTTAATATCATTTAGCCTTTAATATAAATCTCAATTATTTCTGAAGCTTTTCTTTGATAACAATCTTGTGCACATTGTTAAATTATGTAAACTTAAGAGAAAATTTTAAGTGTCTTCAAATACGTGTTATCATGGAATGTTATCAGCCAATTTATACATTTTAAATGAAGTGTTTAAGCAGTCAATAAGAATGCAAGTGATATGAAAATCAATATTCTAAATATAGTTCATTTTAAGTAAGATTTCTATTTGTGACCTTAAGATTATAGGTTGATGAGCCTAAACTTGTTTTTATGGCTGTATTAACTCTCACTGTGCTTACATAGACATTCAGCAAAATGATGCATAGGATATTACTGAGTTATTGCTACCTTGCAAGTATTGTTGTCACAGTTATCCAGAAATTGCTCTTTCAGAATAGAACATTGGTTCTGATGCAGTAACTGGTCATATTGGTGTTTTGCCCATAGACATTCGAACCCACACCAGTGTGTTCCCATCTCTTTGTGTCAGGCCTGCAGTTCATCTCATTAAAAAGGAGACAATAGTATTTAGGGGTTGTGCCATGTTTACATCTTTATTTGTGCAGAAAGTCTCCAAGCTTCTCTTTCTTGTGTTAGCGATCGTTATAAGTAGGGAAGGTCGACTTCTTTTAAAAACATAGAGATGAAATATGCTTGGGGTTCTCAAGATTTACAAAGAGTTTTCAATGTTATCTTTCAACAGCTTAATGAATGAAGTAGTTCATACTTCTCCAACCATAGGAAGTAATGTTGAAGAGATAGTCGTGAAGAACACTCATTTTCTAATGTGGGACATTGGTGGTCAAGAGTCTCTGCGCTCATCCTGGAACACCTATTATTCAAACACAGAGGTATGCCAAAATTACCTTGGAATTTTAATTTAAAAAAATTTTAAGAGTCAGCATAGGAGATGGCTAGGCTGTAAAGAAGCATATTAGCAGTTGCCTTTAGTAAGGAATTGAGATTTCCTCATGAAAGGAAAGGCAAGTAGGAGTCCTAAAGAGTTTGTTCTGTTCACAGTGGTGTCTTACTGCTGAGACTTGTACTGAGGAGATTTGAGGATAAGATTCAAGAGGGTACTTGCATTGTTTTCTCCCTACGAGGGGCAGAACAGTCAATGAAAACATTGATGTATAAACCTGTTTTACTAAAGCAAATAAATTATATACATGCAAAATGTGCCTGGCTAGCAGAACTTGCTGTGCAGCTCAGGCTGGCCTGGAGGTAGCTTACACGGATCCTCTTGATTCTCTGCCTTCTAAGGACTGGGATCGTAGGTGTGCAGCTGAGGGCTTACTCTGGCCGGCCCAGACCATCCTTACAGTGGCACTGTCAGTGCTCCATGGACTGGACAGATGTGACGCTGGCTGAATCGTAATGAGCTGGGCCTGCTTGTTGGGGGTTCTGTCCTGCCCAGTTCCCCACAGCCAGCAACCCCCAAAGAAAATCACAAGATCCTTATAAGTTATAAAGCTGATTGGCCCATTAGCTCAGGCTTCTTGTTAGTTCTTGTAACTTATATTAACTTATTATTCTGATCAATGTTAGCCATATGGCTCAGTACCTTTTTTAGCAGGGCAGCTCACATCTTGCTTCTTCGGAATCTGGGCAGGAGTGGGAGGAATCAACTTCCTCCTTCCCAGAATTCTCCTGTTTTCATTGCATCATTTCTACTTCCTGTCTGGTTTTCCCGCCTATACTTCCTGCCTGGCCAATCAGCGTTTATTTAAAACATGATTGACAGACTAGAGACAATTCTCCCGCACCACTGAATAATGAGTCTTGCCACATGAGCACCTGATGAGGGAAGGGTAAAATACTTAAAGCATACTTTTTCAAATAACAACCCAGAGTTTCAGATATAATTAATGTGAAAAATAGGCTTGCAGGCCATCACTATCATTTTAAAGGCTTTTATACTTTCTTCCTCTGGCATAGAAAAAGGCAAAGGACATAGAATTTTTTGTTGTATACTTATTGAGTATTTTGAGTATGGGAAGAAATTGCTTGTTAAAAGTAAGTAGAGGAGTTAGTCCAGAGAAGCCACTGAATATATTAACGTCTGCAAACTTACATTGCACAAGACACTGGGTTCCCAATGTTCTGTTGCTCACATAATTGTATTAGAAATCATGTAGACCCAGACAGGATAAACTAAGGAGCTTGGTGAGCATCATCTGTAGAGATGAATGTGTTGGCCACTGACGGGTCCCGAGAGGGCAGTGCATGGGAGAATTCTGTAGAGAGCTTGTCTGCAGAGCTTCAGAGTCGAGCAGTTTCTATTGTTTTCTTATTATCACTTATTCCTTCAGTATTAGCTTGGGGAATACACTGTATTGTCTTCATTTGTGCTTGGTTGTCTAAAGGCAGACTTTCTTTCTTGATGCTCATAATGCCATGTTTAGTTTTATCATTTAGAATAATGGTGTACAGTTACACATGTAAGCTTTCTTTGTAAGGAGGGACAGCTAAGAAATTGTGTTTTCTAAAGTGACATTTTATAAAAAATGGAGCTGAAAGAGTATAACACAAAGAATTTTTGATGCACAAGTTGCCTTTTAAAATAAAATTAAAAAAAAAAAACACTTTGTTTTCTGTGTGGTATTCCAGTGTAGTGCATGAACCAGAGTGGCATGTTGTGAGTTTGCAGACATTAATGGCACTGGGCTCTCCTCTTCATGGGGGTTGAGCAGCACAGAAGTGGTTGGTGAGCAAATATGGTTATAAGGCAGCGGAATATGCATTTGGACAGTAAAATACTACTGGGAGAATAACAGTGTTTTAATATGCTCAGGTGGCAGAAGTACCTTGTCAGAGTTCACTGTCAACGCTGCAGTTGACTCCAGCGGTGAAGAAAGGCAGTTCTTACACACAAATGTGACGAGATGATTCAGGCTGGACCGAGTGCACTTACAGCACCTCAGAGAGGCAGTTTTTGAAATTGCTGACAGTCTAGGCTTAACCTCGGTCCAAACAGAGATGTCTTATTACTCATGCTATTAGTATTACATGCTCTCTTTGTAAACCATTTCTACAAGTATATCTCAGTTACCACAAAGAATTTATTGCACCAGCATGGTCCATTACACTTCAGCCTTAGATTCCAGGAAAGATTTTATGAAGAGCTGCTTCACTCATCACCTTGTCCGCTCGTAATCCTGCTCTGAGGAAAGCCTTTACTTCGATACGGCCTCCCAAAGTGGGTATCTCCTTTGTGGTGTAAGGAGCTCCAGGCATTAGTTCCTGACAGCTTCCTCCCATTAATCCAGTTACTTCCCGGTATTCTTTGCCATGCTCCCTTTTCTTGTAGTATGTATTGAGTTTACACTGTAGTTGGTTATCCTGTAAGTTGATTCCAGTCTCTCTATTGTAACTTGATTTATATTACTCTCCTATAAGAGAGATGACACTATTTACCCCTGAGTTTTTAGCCCTTTCTTTTACACACTGTTTGCCTTAGCAGCTCCATTTCACTCTTTTCTTGTATGTACTTAACAAAGTTGTTTTTATTTAGTTTTTCATTTGCTTGTATTCTTAATGTTTAAGACTTAATTTAGACACACACACACACACACACACACACATATCACACTCTCCTATCTCCCACCCTACCCCAACACAAAGGCACATATGCAGAGATTCTCCAGTTTTCCTTGTCTTTTCTAATACCACCTGCCTTTTAGCATATTAACGTCAGCGCATGCAACTTGGCACAGTTCAGCACGCTTTCTTCTTGAGCTTTTATTGCTGAAATTCCTTCTGTAAAAAAAATATTTTATTCATGATTTTTGAAACACTTTTTCTCAGAAATTAACTCTTCTTTTAATAGGCAAAAGACTTTATACATAAATAAGTAATCAATTATTGTCTAAAATCAGTGGTTCTCAACCCTCCTAATGCTGCAGCTCTTCAATGCAGTTCTTATGTTATGGTGAATCCCAACCAAATTACTTCATTGTTATTTCAAAGCTGTAATTTTGCTACTGTTGTTAATTGTAATATAAATATCTGGTATGCAGGGTATCTGACATTGGACCCCTATTGGTGTAATGGATTGTAGAATGAAGGCTTTGAAGTTTAATGAAGGAGTATTAAATTCCTGTTGTGCTGTAAACATTACTTCTTGTTACGCACAGTCAGGAGCTTTAAGAGGTTAGGTGTTGCGCTCCTGCCACATCTCACTGTCCTGCCTGGTGTGCCTGTGTCAGACTCTCCCTGGTGGAAAGTACCAGTGCTGTTGAGCAGTGGCGATGCCCGTGAGAGCTAATGTCACTGCGGTGACTTTGCAAAAACTGAATAAGCCACTAATTTTCTTCCTTTATCTTAAAATTGTCTTCTAGTTCATCATTCTTGTGGTCGATAGCATCGACCGGGAGCGGCTGGCCATTACAAAAGAAGAGTTATACAGAATGTTGGCTCATGAGGTAACTTTGGAAAGCAAACCTTTAAAACATGGAATAAGTTATATGTGTACTGGTTTTATTTTATGTAAAGATTAATGTGAAACAGTGTTGGCCATTTTATCATAAGCAGAACTTTATATATTAAGCTGTGTTAAAAAAAATCACATATTTTCAAGTCTGATAATTTGTTTGATATGATTATTAAAAGCTGTTTGTTTTTCAGAATTAAAACTATTGATTCCTGGTCTTAAAAAACTGATATGCTGCGATTAGGAGTTGGGGGTCAACAAAACTTCTGGTCTTTCAGCCGGAAGTTTATAATGAATGATTTGAGGTAGCTCGATTATAAATATTTGAGCTCTAAAAAAGTGACAATGAAACATATTCTCGCACATGCTATTTAGCATAAGGTGTGAAGTGCGTTGTGAGATTTTCCAGTCTGATTTACTTTCTGTCTCAAATGTATCTCGAATCTAAATGTAGTAATTGTTATTCCTGTGCATAGATGTATAAAATACTAAATTCTGTGTTATCTTTCGTGACTTGCACTTTTTTCACGTTTGAGTGGTAAAGTTGATTTTGTAAATTGACATACACAGTAGTATTAATGGTATTTTCATACAGTGTGTCTCTGCCTGCTTTCGTCAGCCCTTGTCTCCCCCTTTTTGTTTTGTTTTGTTTTTCAAGGTTGTCTAACAGCCTTGGTTGTAAACCAGTCTGGCCTTGAACTCACAGAGATCTGCCTGCCTCTATCTCAGGAGTGCTGGCGTTAAAGGCGTGTGCCATTAAGCCTTTCTATCTTATATTATGTCCTGACTGCAGTTTCCCCTTCCCCAGACCTTCTCCTTACCTCCTCTTCCCCCCAGATCTACTCTTATCTCCCTTCAAAAAGAGCAGGCCTCCCAGGGACATTAACCAAACACAGCATAACATGCTACAATAAGATCAGACACATACCATCACGTCAAGGATGGATGAGACAGCCTAGTAGGAAGAAAAGAAACCCACAAGTAGGCAAAAGGATCAGAGACAGCCCCCCCCCCCCCCGACTCCCACTGTTGGGAACTCCAAGCTACTCAGCCATAACATATATGCAGAGGACCTAGGCCAGACCCTACAGTCCCCCTGATCTCTGTGAGCCCCCATGAGTCCATCAGTTGGTTCTGTGCCCTTGTGCACCCTTGCTGGTCCCATTACTGCTCTACAAATAGTCCTGTCTGCTTTCAGACCACACGAATTCCATGACTTTATTGTTCTTGTCCTCCCTTTCTTCTCCGCTGAGGTCTCCTCCTTACCATGCTCTTTACTACTCTGATGACCACTACGCTACTGTGTACGCACACAAACTAAATTTAGAAATAGATGCATATATGAGAGAAAAAATACCTGTCTTTCTTATCTTAGTCGGGCTTATTTTTGGTTTTTCGAGACAGGGTTTCTCTGTGGCTTTGGAGCCTGTCCTGGAACTAGCTCTTGTAGACCAGGCTGGTCTCGAACTCACAGAGATCCGCCTGCCTCTGCCTCCCGAGTGCTGGGATTAAAGGCGTGCGCCACCACCGCCCAGCGGCTTATTTCTTTTAACATAATGTTTTAACATAATGGTCTTCAATTCCTTCCACATTCCTTAAAATGTCATATTTCATTTTTCTTCATTGCTGAAAATTTTTATTGTGTATGTACCACATTTCTCTGTTCTGTTGCTAATAGACGTCTAGAGCACTTCTGTTGTAGGCTTCTAATGATTCGTGCAACAATAAACATGGATGTGCATGTATCTGTGTGGCCTATTGGCTTAAGAGTTCTTGAGGTGACCCAGTAACGGTATAACTGGGTCATATGGTGTTATATTTCTAGTCTTTTGAGGGAACGCCACAATCCACCATAGTGGCTGCATTGGTATTCACCCGCACCAGCACTGTAAATATGATTTAGCTATGTTAATATGTGCACTGCCAAAAACTGCACATAGCTGAAGTTCATTATTTTCAGAGTGACACTACTTCACTGTGCATGTCACAATTGATTTAGTTTGTTAGGTTATGTCATATTGTTTTAATTATAAAAAAAACCAAAAACCAAAGCCACAGTGACCACTGCTAGTGAGTTTGAAGTTCTGTAAAGGCTAATAAGTTTATCACTCTCACCTGTATAGAGTATCACACATGTAGAGTGTTTATTTTCTTTTCAGTCTATTTTCATCCAAAAATAGAAAAATAATTATACTTTATTAGGATAAAACATTAAAATGTGATTATTTTAAAATTACATGTTAGTATAAGATGTTTTTGGAAAATAGAGGTCTTTTATATAATTAGTTAACAGGGTACATTTTATGCTCTCACTTCAGAGTTTAATTTGTTTATGGTAGTTGACATATAAATTTGATTTGTGATTGTGCTCAGGTTTGTTATTTCAGTATTTTGTGTCAATTGCAGGATTTAAGGAAAGCTGCAGTTCTCATCTTTGCAAATAAACAGGATATGAAAGGGTGTATGACGGCAGCCGAGATCTCCAAATACCTCACCCTTAGTTCAATCAAGGACCACCCGTGGCACATCCAGTCGTGCTGTGCGCTAACCGGAGAAGGGTAGGTGGATCCAGGTGACTCCCAAGGTTGAACTTCCACGGTGCTAGGACAGCTTTCCTTCCTTGTCCTCGTACCATTTATTGTTTTTCTTAAAAATGGTTTTTATATTGTTTCTCAGGCTTAGAAGTTGGGAATAATTCTAGTGAACAATTTGCCAACAAGTTGTTCATATTTTTTTTTTAACATAAATGCAGTATTTTCAAAGGCATAAGCAGCTTTGGAATTAAATGTTTAGAAGTTGGGGTTTTTTTTTTTTTTTTTTTTTTTTTTTTTTTTTTTTTTTTTTTTTTTTTGCACATCTGTTGCTTTCGTCATTTACTTACTAAGCAAAAACTGTGAGGCCACCCAAATTAAAGAGGAAGTTTTAAAGGAATTACACGTTTTCTGAAAGGACTTAACTTAGTTTTCTCCAAGAATGTGTCTCCTGTATTATCAAGAGTCCTTTCAGGAGGCGTCCTTCTAGAGAAGAAACTTTTGACAAAATCCACTATAGTCTATTCTTGCTTTCCTGTGAGCGTGATTGTAGAGTTGTGCTAAGGAGGAACGGGGGTGGTGTCGTAGTATTTTTACCTAGTTCATGCCAAGGATCCTCATATCAACCTGATTGCTTAGTTTTTCTTAAACTCTTTATATTTTTTATTCTTTGCAATGCAATAGCTAGGTTTTTAGAAATTTTAGAAACTTTAGAAATTGGGTGAATACGGAGGAGGTTTTGGTATTTTTATAGTGGGTTCAGCTCATTTTAAATGGGGAGAATGGGTGTGGTATTTACAATCTTGATGGAAAAACTGAATAAACTTGAGATAAGACCAGAGCAGTTTGCCACTTTGTTTGAATGGTCAAGATTATTTTGTTTAAGTGACACTTCCATTAAAATTTCACTTAGGACATTATTTGAAATCTGTCTCTGACAGACACTAGGGATCTGGCTCAGTTGCTAGACTGCTCACACCACATGCATAAATCCCTGGGTTCTGTCCCCATTACTGCATATACAGGGTGGTATAGGTCTGCGATCGCAGCCTTTGTAGGCAGGGTCGAGGCAGCAGGATCAGGAGATTAAGTTCATACTTTCTGCAGAGAAGATTTGAGGCTAATTTGTGCTGCATGAGACCCTGTTTCTGGGGGGAGGGGGATAAAAAGTTGTCACCAATATCCGTAAATAGCATTTGACTGTAACATGAACGTTTAGGTAAGTATGGCTTCAATCTTTGAACAGAAAGTTTCTGATTTCTAAAATACTTCTGTCTTTTGTTTAGGTTATGCCAAGGTCTAGAGTGGATGACCTCCAGGATTGGTGTGAGATAATTTTTTGCTCGAAAAGGACTTCTCTATTTATTCCGTGACATGAACATTTTTCCTAATACCTTTGGCTGCTGAGGCAGCAGCATGTTTAATTTATAACAACACAAACCTCTGAGCAACACTTGAATCAAGTGCCGCTGTCTTGGAACATAAAGATGTTTTCTTACCTTTGTTTCAGATGCACTAATCTTCAGTCGGATGAGCATAATGTGTAACAAAGTTTGCAGCAACAGAACTCTTCTGACTGCCTGTTCTAACTATTCGGTGACTGCCTTGTAAAAACTGTTCGTCATATATTTCGTGTTATCTGAAGTATTGTTAATGTCCTTTACAACCGTTTCTTTCACTTCTTGGGCACTACTCCCTCCTTCCCAGGTACTTAGGATCTGACGGAGCCGTGGTAGGAATCGTCATGGACTACTCCTCCAGCACTAAACATTTGTTTTCTGCGAACCCTTTTCATCTTCCGGACAGAATTACTTATGATGAAAATCTACCTAGAAGCTGTGTGTATGCGTGCAAACATCATGAATACTTGCCTTTAAACTTCCCTCACCTCATTGAATATCATAGTTTAATTTTAAGTTTCTCTTTGCATGGGAATTAAGTAGTCCATTTATTTATGTAACGAATTAAGTTCATTTTTCTGCTAATAATATTTCATTAAAAACACACGGTGAAGCATGAATTGGAAAGCCAGCTTCGATGGTAAATATTATTGGCTTCATTTGATAGCTTAAGATTTTTCACTGTTTATAACTGTCAGAATTTAGTAAAACACACCAACATGAAATTAAGCTAGGACACTTGGAATATGTTTTCCATCAGTTTGCTGCCTGTTTTATTGTCAACAAATCTTCAGCTGTTTTGTCAGAGATACCGTACCTGCTTTGGGCAGCAGGCAAAGTTTGAATAATCCTTTTTATTTCTTAGGTTTGTGGTAGTATCTATCAGAGTACCTTTATCACCAGCACTGTGTTACTGAAAGGCAAAATAACATGGCTTTTCTTTAAATCTGGCTGAGGATGATGTGAAGGATGTGAATTGAAAGAGGCTTCAAACAGTTGCCGTCTCTCTGTGTGTGTAGGCCGACCTTGTGTCCTAAACTCAGTAGGTCACTGCTGAATCAACCCTAGCTTGTCGATTATTCCTATAAGACTCAATGCTCGTATTCTTTTTTTTTTTTTTTTTTTGAGAGAATTTTTCTAAGAAGTCCTTGGCCTGGGACCCACTAGGTAGACCAGGCTGTCATAATCTTAGCAAAATAAATGCTGTTATTGGTTATAAAAGTGAAAGAAAGAGGCCTGCTGGACGGTATCAACGGTTCCCAAGGCCGCTGTCTAGGGTGAAAAAGGACAAGGGTCATTTGCCGTGTGGAGCCGTGTGGAAAGGGCATAAAATGTACTTAGGGGTAATTCTTCATTTGCAGTATTTTTTATTTGGATCAAAATCAGCTTCAGTGTTCTTAATTACCTGCTCAAAATTGGTATTTTGATTTCAGGTTTTTGTATGTAAGCTGCCTTAAATTTTTCTCTCTTTTCAGGTGTGCTTGCTTGTTTCCTTTAGTTAATTTAGTTGAACTTGATATTTTTATTTAGTGTTTGCACCCTTGATCAGAGAAAGTGGCCAGAGGAAAAGCTTTCTGGGCTGTGGGAAATTGTTTAAACTTTGAATCTTTTCTTAGTGATTCTGTGTCAAGTAGAGGATAAGTTTAATTTTCTTGTGTGTTTTAAATATAACTCATAATCAAAGGTGAAAGAGAAAAACAGATATAAATCATTGGGGATGGTGTTTGTTGCAGGGGGGGACTAAGAAAATACCAATTACCTAAAGCACACTTTGCCTGAACTTTACTTCTCTATGTTGTTTACCATGAATATAAAAAAATTCTCATAAACCTGTCTTGAAACGAAGCATATTTACTGCCCCCATATTTCTTCCTTTGAAATAATTATTTGCCTTCTTGTATCTAATGAGATTGACTAGTTCATTTTTCTTCTATCAGATAATATGGTTATTTTTTATATTACCATGTCAGCATTATATTGAAAGTGTTTTTAATAGTTAATTGTATTTTGCCAAACAGCTACTAATATAGATGCAGATTTGCTATTTGTTAAAAGTACAGTTTATTTTACTTCTAAATCCTTTTTAAAAAGCGTCTAATTAGTTTGAATTAGAAGCAATGTTTGTTAGTCATCTAAATATGAAACCAGTGTTCAAGTAGACATCGTGCCGTTGATTGGGATAGGGTCCATCGGGAATCCCATTTACAGCAGCAGGAAACTAGTTTTCCTTTACTCCAAGAGAATGCTTGGACCCAAGCACGTGTGTGATGCTAGAGCATTTGACTTGAATGTTCACTGTAAATCAAATGGCTGTAAAATATTACTTGATGAAAAATGTAAATTTGTGATGGTGCCTTTGTTACTTTGAGATGAGTTCTCAGTTTTTTACTCCGTTCTTTAGGGCTCACATTAACAGCTGATGAGATGGAGGGGGTGATGTGAGTCTCGCTCTCCTTTGTCTGCACATGTTATTTGACAGAGTTTGTATTGTACAGAAACCTCCCACACCTGCTTTACACCTTCAGAAAAGTCTTGTATTTTTAAATTCAAAAATGGAGAAATTAAGTTTATCTAAAATATATTAAATATGTTACTGCCAAAAGTATTGCAAAAACAGACAAACAAAACCCCACCACCCTTGCAAATGAAGTGTGCCACTTTCTTACCTGAGCATGTCGTCTTCACCTAGAAGCACATTGAGAATCCCTTTAGAAGTAGCACTCGCTTTTGTAGGGGAATGCACTAAATATTTTTATTCTTAATATGATTTTATTTCTTAAAACCAGAAATATTAATATATATTATATAATCTATTGAAAACTGAGGATTGAATATGTAGCATTTGCTTTTAGGGTCTCATATTCACAAGAGAAAATATATATTCATTTCATTCTTTTAAAAGCAGATTTAAATAACTCCCTTTGTAATAGCTCCTGCCTCTGCATCCTCAGTGCCAGGATTGCCATTGGTATTTTAATTAAATATAATTTAACTTTCATTGTAGCATAAAAAGAAAACAGTTATTTTCCTGTGGGAACAATGAAGGGTACAGATAATGCTATAAATAATGGTCTTTGATCTGCCAAGTCTGCCATGAAGGAATCTTTGAAGAAAATAAAACTTTTTAAGTCTTTGATGCTGTATTTCAGAACAGATTAGAAGCAGAATTGTTTCCAAGAACATTCATTTAATCCTTCACTGTGTAAAAACACAGGGATTGTGCCTCTACATGGTGAAGTTTATGAGTTAACTTTTTACCTGTGGCTTTGGAACAAAATCCCCACACACCCAAATTTTAGTTTTAAAGGTTCTTTACTCTTCTGTTAGTGGGCCACCTCAAGATACAGCTTCTTGTCTTGTATCTAGCCAAACATTGCACTGACTAGCTAAAGAACTGGATTCTGATCTTAATCTATCCACTTATTTTTGTTCTTCCCAAACCAAGGAGCTTTTAGGTAAACTAAGTCACAATGTTTTTCATATTCTAAAGCCTTACACGCTATTACTATTTTTTAAAATCTAAAATAGTAGGGAAATGCTTGTGGTACCACATTTAAGTTGTTTTGTTCATTGTTCGATTCCCACTCGTGGTTTCACTTCCTCCCTTGTTCTGTTTCTTGCCCTAAGGCATCTCAAAACACTTGGGTTTTCCAGTGTGGTC
Source organism: Arvicola amphibius (assembly GCF_903992535.2). NCBI lineage: Eukaryota > Metazoa > Chordata > Mammalia > Rodentia > Cricetidae > Arvicola > Arvicola amphibius. Next base: position 96,909,635 of record NC_052052.2, on the reverse strand, counting down.
ATGGCAGGCTCATGTCCACTGAGGTGTGAAAATGGCTTGTGTTGAAGGTCAGCAGTTTTCAAGTGTCATTTTTAGTCAGTAGAGTGTGAAGACTGACACCAAGAGCCACGTTTTGAAAGAAAGTATATTTTAAGGATTCTAGGTTACCAAAGCTAAATAAACAAATTCAAAATTAGGCAAGCTTTATGTGGTAAAAATCAACTAAAATGAGGTAAGAAAATGTGGATGCGAGAGATTTTTTTTTCCTTCTTTGTGTTTAATTCTGGCAACATGGGAGAACTACTCTAATTGCTTGTATTATGGCTGGAAAACCTGAGACCAGTTATCATTCTGAGTTAGAATCTGGAACGCTAATCACACAGGCGCATCTTGATTTTTTTTTTAAATTAATTCCTTGCATTTTCTCCTGAAATGGAGAAATAATAGTATGTGCTCTATATAGACTGAGTATTGAAAATGAAACATCTAAAAGAATGAAAATGTTTTCTTGCACAATTTATCAAATTTTATTTTTAAAAATTACCTCATTTTTTTCAGTCCACAAGGTGCTTTAAGTGTCTGGGGTATCGTGCAGTGCCATAAATCCCCTTCCCCCAAATGTCTTGGAATGTGCAGAGTTCCCAGCTGAAGCAAGTGCTAGGTGGGGCTGCTGTTTAGTTCTTTGGGTCCCCGCAGCAGGGTGAGCAAGTGTCCGTTCATTCAGTGCACGGGAGCCAGCCTCAGTCAATATTGAATCAGTTAGGGACAAGAAAGTCCTGTCATTTGATCAATGTGCTCAGACAGCAGATGACCATCGCTTGATCTCAGGAGTTCATGACTTATGGGCGTGTTTTAGCTGCACTAATGAGAAACTTGTCATTTCCACATGGATTTTCCCTCAGGAAATTCAGGGCTCCTTGGAGCTCTGTTGATTCTCTTGGAGTAAACTTTCAGTCTAGTCGCGAACACTTTTCATCATGGTTTTGAAAACAGCTTAGCTGCTGTTTCACTGAAATTGTAAAATAAAATGATGGCTATGGCTTTTCCAATTATGAGACAGTTTTCTATTTCCCCATTTTGACTGTTCTGCAGATGTAGTTTAAAATAAGGAAAACAAATTCCTGGCAGTTATAGCCCTGCTGCCCTGTTTATTCTAATGGGAGTGTAATGATTGTAATTACACATTGTCGTCTCCACACATAACTTGGTGCTTTATATAAAGAGAAAGTAGACCCTGTACTCATTATACTTCTAGCTCAGACTGCAAAACTCTTTAAATGTATATATATGCTCTTTTCATAAGATTTAAATAGAAATTGTTATCGGTTGCATCTCAGGCTTCGTGCAAGTGTTCTGACAATATTTTTGCCAAGCAGTTTGTTTCAATAGAAGATAGTATTAATAAGATCAAGGTAGGATCCCATCTCTTTGTGGGTCCTCTGGTGTTTATACAGGAGGAAATGATATCGCCCATATCACATACTGCTTCTGAACCCTCAGCAAGCAACCTAAGTGTGTGCCATTGATCTAATACTTAAGTGATAACCAAGAAAATGTAAAAGCAAATGCCAAATGCGTTTCACACCATCACTCCCCATAAGTGGTTCCAGGCTTGTTTGATTGTGAGGTTGTTGAAAAGACATGGATTTTGAATTTTAATACTTTTCACTATCACGAAATGTATCTTTTATATATTAGGTCATGGTCATGATTTTTTATTTTTGCATTTATGTTCTAATGTATTGTGTGCATGCCAACTTACCCAAGTACAAAGGTGCAGCTTGCTCTGGAATGTTAACCTTTTAGGCAGGTTTTGGCTCATTTGCAGTCATGGTGCAATATAGCATAACATCTGTTTGTTTTCAGTCCACAGCTTTATTTTTGTCATAATAAATACTTTTCCAATATCAAGTGTAGCCCGTGTTTTCTTTTGAAGAAATGGAGTGTAGGTTAATGGCCTCTGTGGTTGTCGGTGCTGACAACCCAGGTAAGCTAACAGCAATTTACAGCTGTGATGTGGTCAGGGCTCACAGCCCACGGTAAGAAACAGCTCTGTCCCGCAGCTCACAGACAACATACTGGAAGGTTGTGCAGACTTACCTTCCTTCTCCCCTCTTTCTTAATTTCCCATTGAACCTGACTCCACATGGGAGCTATGATACCCAAGTCTAATAGTTCTTGTATTTCTTTGTACAGGGGAAAAGTCAGATCATTGTTAGATTCTTTAAAAAAAAATTCCTTGTTCCCTAAAGAAATTCATTCACTAGCCTGAATATAGTCAGTTGGCTTCTTTGATCCAAATATCTGTCTAAGTAGAAAGTATATTTAAAGCAGGGGACCCTGGAAAAAAGGAAACCGTGTAAGAGAATGCTCGTATGCTGTGCCTACATTCGTAGCTTTATGAGCAGATTGAAAATACCGTGTTCCTCCTTATTTAGATCCTTTAACTAGTGGCTTTTAGTTAAAAAAAAAAAACACTTTCTCAGATTCTTTGACAGTGTGAGGAAAGATCACTAAAAATCATAGGGAGTTGGAAACTTTGTGTCAATGGTTATTAGTTACTTTGTATAGCTGTGACCCAATACCTGAGAAACAAGGAAGACTGACTTTCTTCTGCATAATTTTAGGGTTCAGTCTATCAGGCCAGACAGGGAGGGAAGCAAATCTGCCCAGTTCTCATGGAGAGCCTATGAAACAGAAATTCACCTCGCAGACTGGCTTCCTCCCCATAAAGTGTAATTAATAGCTACACTTTTTTGGTCACTGCCTCAAACTTGTGAGAAATTCTTATGCTTTGTGGGAAAGATTTGGGGTTTGGCTGGCTGGTTGGTCAGTTAAAACTCTCAGCAAGAGATTCTTGGTGTCATTTAATTCTTACAAGTTTAAAAATTTAATTCTCCCTGGACTTGGTAATGTAAGCCTGTAATCCTGTCACGGAGATGGTGGATGGGAGTAAGAGGATTAGGACTTCAAAGCAAGCTTGGGCTACATGAGACTCTGTCTCAAAAACAACAACAATAAAACATTTTGTGTATGGATATAGTGAGCAATTGTCAAATATTTATTTAACCAGGCATTGTTCCACACACTCTAACCCCAATACTGAGGAATCTGAAGCAGGAGGATGTTAATTTGGAGGGCATCCTGGGCTATATAGTAAGACAAAAAATAAATCCAGTAATGAACCAACAGGTGATGAAGCTGATGGAAAACTCTCTCTCACTCTCTCTCTCACTCTCTCTCTCTCTCTCTCTCTCTCTCTCTCTCTCTCTCTCTCTCTTTCTCTCTTTCTCTCTTGTGTGTGTGTGTGTGTGTGTGTGTGTGTGTGTGTGTGTGTGTGTGTATGTAAGTAACTTTATGGACTCTAGGGCCTAACTGGTAGTAAATAAAATTATGTGCATATTGAAAGACAGCCTTAAAATGAACCTGATAGTGTCTTAATGTGACCTTGAAAGAATATCATTGTTTTTTAGGTATGTTCTAAGTTTTGGGTAGTCAAGTAAAGTTTTGCTTTGTTAAAATACCAGTTAATCAAAATATGAGTTACAAAATGGGCTGCAACTAGGGAATATAAGTATGTATTTAGACAGTCTGACTGTAACTCAAGACTGGCATGGACCTGGTCATCACGTTTCAACCTTGCTCATTCTAGGATTGTTGGGTGCTCCATACATTCAGCCCTGGTGGTACCATGAAATCCAGTATACATGCTATCTCTCTGAACAGGTTCTGGTGTTTTCAAGCCCAAAGTTCCCATCTTCGCTGATAATACAGGGACTTTCCTGTAGCTGTCACCCGCTGAGCAAACAGGCTAGAGATATCCAAGTGGCTTGTTCAAGGGTCTCCCTGTAATGATAAAAATGGGGCTGTACCCCAAGTGGCCCGTGAGCCACAAGGGGCAGCAGGCCCCAGGCAGGAAGCCACTTGGCGGAAACCAAGACAGGCACACCATATAGAGTGAGGTTGGATATTTAGTGGGTTATGGAAGGGGAGAGGGAGGGAGAAGGGAGATGAGAAGAGAGAGGGGGGGGAAGGTGGGGGAGAGAGGAAAGGGCTTTGACTGGGAGCCGAAGATCAGCTTGCCTCTGCTGAAGGGGGAGGAGGAGTGCGTGGGACTTACCTCTTAAAGGGACAGGACAGACCATTATAATCCCTTTGCTGCAACTCGCACTGATTATAGGGATTGCTTTGGTTTAGGTAGCATGCCTCTTTAACCCATGATATGCTCACTGACTCCCCACAACTTGTGGGTACATTTCCTGTGTATGTTGAAAGGTGCTCAGCACACTGGATGTTTATTCTTTTCTCACCAATGTTAAAATGTCCTTATTTGTAAATTCATCACTACATAATCCACAGGAAACAGTTTTGCAGGTCAACAAAGGGATTAATTATGTCCTCACCACCCACTCTAGTCTTTCCTAGAAATAGCTTCCTACACTTGTGACTCAGATTCATTGAGTCCTTAAGCATCCATTTCAGGATATAGTTAGAATACATCCCAAGGTGGGGTCAGGTGATTATTGATTCACTCCAAACCACTGAATGTCCCAGGATTTACATAAGAAATCTGGTGGGCTTGTGGCTTTGATTTCCCATTCATCTCATTTCCGGAAGTCTGTGATATTGCAAGTAAGAAAAGTTTTCCACTTGTATTGTGGTGGCAGGGATTGAACCTATGTGGTCTACCCCAAGCTATGTCCATAGTCTTTTAAATTATTTTGGCTTTCAATTAACCCATTATTGCCTTAGCCTTTCTTGGTCTGCCTAGGAGACAGAACTTAAACTCGAACCTCTTTCTACTCCTGTCTGGAATTAATAGTTTGTAGTACCAGCCTTGGCTAAAAGAAAGTATATTCACCACTTACTTCCTCAAGCCCTGGACACATAATAACAAAAGCATTACAATGGGCCTTTTCCTCACAGAGCTGTGACATGCAGTTCTAGGGAAGGGCATACCTGTGTTAACAAATCTACAAAGATAATTAACTGATTAGAATTTAAATGATTATAGAGCATATTACAGGTCCAGAAGCAAATTATCTTTGTCCATCTTTGACCTTCTCAATAGGCATGCATTGCTTACCTCTAGACTATCAGGTAAGATCCTTTTTGGAATGTACAGACTTATCTTCTTCCACTGCAAAAGCTAGGAATGTCATTTGATAACATCTAAGGCCTACAGTAGAATGCCCCCACTTGTGCCTGCCAACAAGATATCTCTATCAAAGTGCTTTAAAAGTAACTAATGACTTTCTCTGTTCTGCTGCAACAATAACGTCATGAAACTGGTATCATATTGGAAGATGGTATTTGATGTTACCATGTTGGAACATGGAGTTTGGGGCATCCCACTTCTGTGTTTCTGAGCCATGATTACTCATGTTTGGCTCCAGAATAGTTTCTTACTCCCTTTGAGGTGAGAGCTGTGAATTTGCATCATCAGAGCATACAACCCAGTTGTGGAGATAAATATAAATGTAAGTCACAGTGCTGTAATAGGTCGCAATAACAGGCTGAGTGTAAAAGTTTAGATAAAATGCTGCAGGTTCCCCGAGGGGCATAGAGACAGAAATGCTGCAGGTCCCCAACTGGCGACAGTGGGCCTTGAGACCACGCCACGGGTCCCAAGGCAGCCAGCCATGGCATGGTGGGTGAGAGACTAAGCCATCTAGGCATGTCATGCAGAGTGAAGTTGGATATTTGTTTAGTGGGTTATGGAAGGGATTGGGAGAAGGGGGAAGAACAGAGAGAGAGAGATGGGGAAAGGGAGAAGGGAGACACAGAAGCTGCCTTAGAGAGTGGGGGAGGTGAAGACTCAGGCTGGAAGCTGAAGATCAGCTTGCCTTGGCAGGCAGGGGAGGGAGTGGGCATGGCTTGTCTGTCTGGACAATGTGCAGAGGTTGAGAGACCTTGGCTTACTCAGTTCTAAACAGAATGGCTTAATCAAGTCCTTCCTCTCAGAGCTCAAGGAGTCATGCAGAAGAGGAGACATTGTAAGAGCCGGTGGTGTTGGAAGACACCAAGGGAGCAGTGCTTACAGACACAGCAGGGCTGACACAGTATGAAGTCACAGAAATTGGCAGCATGCGCAGGCTCTACACAAGCTCAAACCAGATAGGGTCCCAGTGCTGAGACAGTAACTGGACAGGAGTCCCCAGCCCTAACCCAGAAGCTATCTCTATTTCACATCCTCTCAAAAGGGAAAAAAAAAATCAGTTTTCTACAATGGTGTCACACTTGGTATAAAAACCACACCAAAGGGCAGGCTCCAAGCCCAACTAACACAAAACAAATGCAATTGTATTTTTGGAGATGTTTTGTTTGAACATTTTTTATTTTAAGGGTCTTTTGCTTAAATATTATGGTTCCCAATTACATGTTTTTATGATTCTCTTTCTTTTTTGATTTTTTGCTTTTTTAATTGGTCCTTTTGTTTTCTAAAGATCTAGAGAAAGAAGGCATGGAATTGGATGGGCAGAAAAGATCTGGAAGGAAATGAGGGAGGGAAAACCATGATCAAAATACATTATATGGAAAATTAATTTTCAATTAAAAATGAGTCTATTGGGGGGGTAGGTTTAAACCTAATATGACTGGTGCCCCAGAAGAGGAAATTTGGGAACAAAAATATGTATGGAGAAAAGGTAAGTGAAGACACAGGGATGGAGCAATACCAAACAGACTGTGGAAGGAAGGCTTGATCTTTGACAAACAGCAGAAGAAAATCAACTGTCCTGGAGACCTTGGACTCACAGTCTCTAGTACTGTGAGACAAAACTTTTTGTTGCATAGTGCCACATCTCTTATTTCAACTTCTTTTTCTTGGACTTCAAGTCTCATTTCTTTAGTTACCTTTGCGAGTAAATCTCTGATCAAAGCGGTCACTTCACTTTTTTCCAAATACTATGGCATAGTATGTAATGACTTTTCCTCATCCTTCTAGAGAAATGTGTTTCCATGCAAGTGTTCACATTGTTCATTGCAAATGACAGCAGTCCAAGCATTCATAATCGGTAGCTGACATTTCCCCCTTCCTACAGCAGGGACCCCTTGCCAGCTGCTCTAGGTTCATAGTCTAAGAGCTTAATGGCCACAGAACAGAGTTTGTTTTCCAGCTAGCATGCTGGAGAATCACTATGATTGGCCCAGAGTAAGGTAGGGGGTACCTTATAGCTGGATATCAGAAGTGAGTAGTGAGTATGAACACACCTGTAGGCACGTGCATTATTTAGGAGTTGGGGTTGGTTGGTAAAAGCTGAAAGTAAATAGAAAAGTAAACTGGCTTAGAGTTTCTATTGCTGAAACACCATGACTGAAAAGCAAGTTGGGAAGGAAAGGGTTTATTTGGCTTGCACTTCCACAGTACTTTCATCTTCAAAGGAAGTCTGCACAACTCAAATGGCAGGATCTTCGAGGCAGGAGCCAGTGCAGAGGCCATGGGTGGGTGCTGCTTCCTTGCTTGCTCATCATGGCTTGCTCAGCCTGCTTATAGAACCAAAGACCACCAGCCCAGGGATGGCACCACCCACCTTGGTCACCACCCCATCAATCACTAAAAAAACCCTAGAGGCATGCCTACAACCTGATTTTATAGAGGTGCTTTTTCAATTGAAGATACCTCTTTTCTGATGACTCCAGCTTGTGTCAAGTTGACATAAAATTAGCCAGTACAGAAGCTAAGAGTAACATAAACACAGCTATGATTGTGCATTGTGTATCTCTCTAGATTCTGATCTTGGCACGTGTCCTGTGCTCACTATGATGAAAAAATGGATGCTATATTGTAGTAGTGCAACCCTACTACCTTCCACATGCTCCACATCAAAAGTTACAGAAGATAGTATTTGAGAGGCAAATTCGAGGGCAGTTTTAGAAAAGAAAATTCTGCCCTAGACTTATAATCTTTTGCACCAGTTGCTTCTAAGATCAATATAAAGTCCTCTAACTAAAATTTAAATGATAATAAAATGAATTTGTAAGTTCAGTAGTTATTAGAATGGAATGGGACCCAGTAAGGTTACAAAGTTGTCAAGTCCATTGATCTAGACAACTCAGAACATCTTAAAATGACTGGGCTATGTGCATCTCAGCCATGGCTCTTCTCATTTGGCTTATAAATCTTTGGGTAGGTTATACTTTTGTGTCCTAGTTTCTTTAAAACTCTCATCTGGGCTACTGAAAATATTAATGAGTTAAGAAGAGAGCTTAAAAGAATGTCCAGAGTATAGAAATGGTAATTATTGCTATAATGAAATGTTATCATCTGTAAACAAACCTTCCTGTAGATTAGAAAGAGACATAATAATGCAGAGTGACTAAGCTAGAATTTCTATACTTAAGGCAATCTGATCGCAAATCCATTATTTCTTTGTTGTATCTTTATGAACTGGTCAGCAGATGACCAGCATTTGAATCACCTAAATTCACCTGAAGTCATTGCTTGTTGTAAGACCCTTTCTTACTCCTCCTGGATCTCTAACGACAGAACCTGGGGTCAGAGTTTGTTTTTACAAGTACTTCTTTATGAATCCAGAGTAGAAATCTAAAGATAACTGCAGCAGACTGAATTCTCGTCTGTATGCTGTGAATATGTTTTATTACCATTGGTTAATACAGAAGCTGTTTCAGCCAGTGGCTTAGGAGAGCAAATCGAAGCAGGAAATCTGAACAGATTTATGCTGTGAGACAATGGTTTTACCCTGGAAAGTTTTGTTGCTTGTACTTGTTTAATAAAATGTCAATTGGCCAATAGCCAGGCAGGAAGTATAGGCGGGGTGATGGCGACCAGGCAGGAAGTACAGGCATGGCAATGAGAATTATGGGAAGAGGAAAGTTTCAGTCTGTAGTTATGATCCAACCACAGAGGAAGCAAGATAGCAAGATGTGACTGTCTCACCAAACAAGGTACTAAGCCACATGGCTAACACAAACAAGAATTATGAGCTAATATAAGAGTTAATAAGAAGCCCGAGCTAACAGGCCAAACAGTTTATAATCAATGTAGACCTCTGTGTGTTTTCTTTGTGACTGAACATTGGATGGGACTGGATGGGACAGAAACCTCTGTCAATCTATCTATATATCTGTCTGTCTGTCTGTCTGTCTGTCTGTCTGTCTGTCTATCTATAGAGAGAGGAGTAGGCAGAATCAAAGAGATACCATGTAGCTGCCTAAGAAGAATGACCCCGAACCTTACCGGTAAACCACAGCCTCGTGGCAATACACAGATTAATAAAGTGGAATATTTAAGATATAAGAACTACCTAGGACTAAGTATGAGTCATTGACCAAACAGTGTTCTAATTAATATAGTTTTGTGTGATTATTTGGGTCTTGGTAGCCAGGAAACAAATATGCAGTCTCTACTTACAGCAGGCCTACTGTGGGATATTTGTTTGCACTGACAATCAAGACTACTGATAGAGTTTACCTTGAATCAGAGGCTGGAGTCAGTGATTGGCTGACTAGAATTAGCCATAGAGATTTTGGGGACACAAGAAGATACAGGGAGGGGCTTAGAGAGATTCATGGCCTTTTCTCTCTGTGAAGCATGGAGAGTTAGGGTCAGCTGGTTGGAACGACCTCTCTGGATCTACTAGGGTTTTTTTTTAAACGACAATATCTGATTCCTGAGGTTTTTATTGATATTATAGTAACTTAGATAAATGCTTCAGAGGCCCAATACTCTGAAATGCCATGTAAATATCTCTGTTTTAACCTTAGAAAATAAAATTGAAAGTACAACTGGGGTGGCAGCTCCTAAAACCCAAATACCCTGAAGGAAGAGTCCAGAAAATTGAAATTTTTAGGTGAGCCTGGGCAACATAATGAATCTAATCACATTCAATAAATAAGCATAACCTGTAATATCTTTTTCTTATTTCAGTAATTTCATAACTACCTTTGGTCAAAAATATTAACATTCTGACCTAATACTGAACCAAATACAACATTTAGCTTTGCCACTTATTCTGTCAGCTTGGTCACAACATGAAGCAGGTCCTTTGATGTAAGATTGCATTGTTTATAAAGTTCTGGGAGGACTTCTGGTTTCTGTCTAGCAAAGAATTGAGAAATTATCCTTACCAAAAAAAAAATAGGCGAACATATTGAAAAATATCCACTCATATTCCTCAGAGAACAGAGGTCACAGCACAAACTGGTTTTCTTTAGTTTATTTCTCTGTAACTGAAGACAAAGATAAGCGGAGTGAAGAAACCATTTACCAGGAGCAGATGCTGAATGCTAGTTTTGCAGAAGAAATCAGAAGGAGAAGGAGGTGGAGGATGAGGGGGAGGAGAGGAAGAAGAATGTCTGCTGCCTTTCTCCCAGCATTCAGTTTAGTCCCCCCTCCCCAACTCACCTAACTCTATTCTGCCCTATCACAGACCGAGGCAGCTTCTTTATTCATTAACCAATAAAAACAACACATATACAGGAGGACTTTCCACATCAGAAGAAGAAAGAAAGAAGAAGATGGAAGAAGAAAAGAAGAAAACAGTGACAAAGGCCAAATCAAAAGGGCATTCAGGGTTTTGGTTTGTAACATCAACGCTGCATCAGTGAGCATGGCCTACCTCTTAGCCAGATGGACATAGAATTTCACACTGAAGGTGTGCCTGCCAGTCCAGAATATCTGGCTTTCAACAATGCATTATAAAACATGATGGACATTGAGAAATTTAAGGCTTTTGGAGAGCATTGAAACCAATCTGATAGCCAAAGTAGACACTGGGAGAGGTGCAGATATAACACAGATTCCACAAGGATCCCAGTGAGTTTTAGGCAGCTGTGTGGCTTACATGCATGTGTACAATATACATTGTGATACAAATATTCTGTCAATATAGTTGAATTATAGTTTATAATGCTATTTGAAATTAGTCAAGGAAAGTTATACAGTCTTAACAGTGATGCATAAAGTTTTCAATGTAAGTAATTGCAAAAACAGTTTAAGATGAAATAATTGCAAAGGTCATTAGTGCCCTTGAGATGGTTCAGCAGGTGAAAGTGCTTGCTGGGATTCGCATGGTGGAAGGAGAAAATGGACTTCCTTAAGTTAGCCTCTAACCTCCAGATATGCTTCTTAGTGTGTGCATCCCCTCTCCCCACCCACAACAAAGAAATGTAAATTATAGAAATACTGAGTAGGTCCTTAGCAATCAGAGGATCCAGATGTTTGGTTCCTGTCTCTCTCATTATTGTCTTCTTCTTCAGTCTTCTGTTTCCTCTTTTCTTCCCCCTCTTCCTCCCCCTCTTCTTCCTTCCTGAGACGAGCAGGAAAACAGGTGAGATTCAGAAACGATCACAGAAAATATTGAGGGATATAATTTTTCTTATTGGCCTTATTTTCGCTCTTCTCATTCTCTTGTCAAAGAACTTGTGAGGAGTTGAAATGTTATATACAATTCAAAGAAGAACACAGGCAGTTGCTGAAGAACATGCACTCTCAAGGTTGATTGAAGAAATCTGGAGTGACTCATTTGGTGGCGAGAACCAAAGAGACCATATCTTGAAGTATTCTCTGTATATGTCTCTGTGTGTTCGTGTGTGTGTACGTGAAAATGGAGGCCAGAAACCAATGTTAGATGTTTTTCTCAGTCATTTTCCACATTCTGTTTTGAGACAGGTTGTTAACTGAATCTGGAGTCCTCAAGCTGACTGGGAGTTGGGCCTGAACTCAAGTTTCAAGCAAGCATTTTACCAGCTGAACCATCATCCCAGCCCCCATGTACTGCAGTATTTGGAAGGCTGATTCACACCAATGAGGGGAAAATTAAGTGTCCATAATAATTTTGGTTATCACATGGCAAGCACAACAGAGATCATGTCTGGCCAGTGTAAAGGGTGAAACTGTGGTTAAATCCCTGCATTTGCAGGTGGCCACAGCTGTCCAAAGCAAGTGGAGGTGCAAAGCTGAGAAGGGTCAAACTCAGTTTTCCATGGATAATCCACGTTTGCTTTTTTGTTTTGTTTTTGCTTTTCATTTTTGAGACAGGATCTCCCTGTGTGGCTCAAGTCAGCCTGGAATTTGCTATATATCTCAGTCCTGACCTTCAGTTATGATCCTCTGGTTCAGTTTCCGTAGAACTGACTTAATAGGTAACCCATATATTTTGTTTTAAAAAATTGCTTTTTTTGAACGACAGCTCTGTAATGAAATTTGATACAGTAACACAGAGATCATCTTCAGAGAGAGAGAGAGAGAAAGAGAGAGAGAGAGAGAGAGAGAGAGAGAGAGAGAGAGAGAGAGAGAGAGAGAGAGAGAGAGAGAGAGAGAATGAGAATGTACCACAGTACATTTGTGGATGTCAGAGAAATTGGGGGAATTGGTTCTCTCTGCTTCCACCTGTGGGACCTAGGGATCAAACTGAGGTCATCACACTTGGTAGCAGGCACCTTTATCTGCTGAGCAAACTCTGCTTCCTGTTTTTCTTTTTTAAAACAGTGTCTCTTGTAAGGCTCCAGGGGCTTTGAGGTAACCGCTTTCTATGTGTGTGTGTGTCCTCTAGATGGCAGAGTAGGACTTCATTTTGTACTCTTGACTCCTTTTGGCTAGTCCATACAAGATTTCCTATTTTTACAGGTTTTAGATGCTTTAAATATTTCTTTTGTTAGGATAAAACCTTTCCTCTCACATATTCTCAAAAAGAGAGGCCTTGGTAGATCCATGAGAAATCAAAATAATGAATAAATATTAATAAAGCCCAAGTTCAATGTTATGTTTGATGGCGTGGAGTTCTTATAGAGGTTCAGCTTCTGTTTCTGAAATGCTTGCACCAGGAATGTTTGGATCTTAGAATTTGGATTTGAAAATGTTTACATATATATATATATATTTGGGTGTGGTATTTGTGTGTATGTGAGGGGGGAGGGAGAGAGGGGACAGAGAGAGAGAGACAGAGACACATCTGGAACAATAGTTTTATCTTCAGTGACAGGGTCCTGATGGGAAGTTACCTAGGGATGAGAAAGATAAAAAATATAGAAGATAGAGAAGATAAAATCTGGGGTCAGAAGGTCTTACATAAGCAGCATCTTGTATACTATTTGCTGGGGGAAAATGACCAAGGTCAGAAGAGAGCTAAATCACACAGTGTTGGCAAAGGGAACCTGGGATACTTCCAACACAGCTGTTTTAGGATTGATAGTCAAAGCCCAGAGCAAAGAGTCAGGTCCCCAGAAACTGCAACCTTGATGCTTTCAAGACCCAGCCTCAAACCAGCCTTGCCAAGTCTGCTCCTGGACAAGGACACAGAACTAAAGTTCCCTTTGTTCTTTCATCAGAGACTCTGAGAAAGTCTTGAGCCAATCTGACTCCATATATGTATGTGTGTACGTCATGAGCTATTTAGGGACTGGAAACCCCCCCCACTAATCAAAAAATACACTTATATTTCATGTACATGTGTCTTTGCATTTTATACTATACTTTTAATGTACTTTAATTTTGACATATAGAGTCACATATGGAATTTTCCATTTCTTGCTCCATAAACCTGGATTTGGGATTAGGCATGCTCAACATGTATTATCTTGAATCAGTTACTAATTATTTATCGTGACAAAAACATACTATTGGCCTGGCTTTTACAGATAGGTGAACTATTAACAGACAGTTATCAATAATATATTGTTGCTACTAAATGAAATCTGCTGGTGTCCTCAAAGATCTTTATTTCCTTCCTTCCTTCCTTCCTTCCTTCCTTCCTTCCTTCCTTCCTTCCTTCCTTCCTTCCTGTCATTGTTATTGACTTGTTTCGTTCTGTTTTATTTTACAAGACAGGGTTTCTCTGTATAACAGCTTTGGCTGTTCTGGGATTATTTTGTAAAACAGGCTGGCCTTGAACAGAGATCCACCTGCCTCTGCCTCCTGCGTGTTGGGATTAAAGGCATTTGCCACTATGCCTGGCTAAATATTCTCTTTTATGCAGATGAATTATTCTATGATCTTTGCTTCTGTGATGTTTTGAATGTGAATGCCCCTGTCCCAGGATCATCTGTTTTCTTATTTGGTCCCTAGTTGGTGAAAGTGTTGGGAAGAATTAGGAAGTGTGGTCTTGTCAGAGGAAGTAGGTCAGTGGGGACAGGCCCTGAGGTTTCAAAAGACTCATGCAATCCCTAGTGTTCCCTCTCAGTCTCCTACTTATAGATTAAGCTATGAGCTCTCAACTGTTTCTGCCACCATCCCTTTGTCCTGCTGTCATGGACTCTAACCCCCTCAAGTCAGAAACTGAATGAAACGCTTTCTTTTGTAGGGTGCTTTGATCATGGTGTTTTGTCATGGCCCTGGACAGTAACTAAGACAGCCTCTTCGCCATAAACTTGTTTACTAATACAATTTCCCTAAAGAAACTTTACAAATCAGCTTTAGAATAGAGCCTACTTCATTATTAGAAATTTTAATTTAGTCACATCTAAAAGATCATGTTCCTTAAGTAACCACCAATTATTTATGAGTGTATGATACCAGAGGGGTCATGTCATAATACCGTTACCACTAGGCATCTGCTAGCTTTCTTCCATCTCTCAATAGCCTTTTTCAACTTGGCAATACTTTTTCCCATTTAGCAGTGACTCTGTAGACGCTTATGAATTTGAGTTATTTGAATATAAGTCACATTTATTACTTTGATCTCAACGATCTAAGGAAATATACCCAAGAGTTAAAGTGTAATTTTTCTTTTTGAGAATGACCCATTTTTTTTCTACCATAAAAAGTTTGAACTACTATATTCCAAAATGAAGATCAGTATCTACTAGAAGGGGATGAAGTAATGCAGACTAATTTCTAGTAGTGAAAGGCGTTGGGCTTTGTGGCATATGCCTGTAACTTCAGCACTTGTGTGGTAAAGGCATAAGGACCAGGAGTTCAGGTCTATCCTGAGATACACAGTGCGTTTGAGGCTAGCCTCAATCACATGAGAACTTGCCTCAAAACAAAACAAACAACAAAAACCAGAAAGAAACAAAACAAAACAAAATCTAATTTCTGTACTTTAGATTTGCTAAATTGAAATTTAAATTCATTAATTTTGTGTTAAGCATGCAGGGAAAACAGGATTTGTGCTTTCTTAGTCTTCGGCAGTTGTGTTTTGGGTTAAAACAGAAGCAATAACAACAGATGAATATCTAGAGTATTTGTGGCCTTGACTTCTAGGCGATTCTTAAAGAATCCAGTCTAGTGTCAAGGGAAAGGATGCTATGATTGATGCACTTTCTGTACTGATCGAAGGACAGGAAGCAGGCAAATGCCTTAGGACTTGGCCTTCTTTAGGCTCTGGCTGTGGTATCACAGGGATTTCAGATTCATTTCTCCACAGGCATTCAGCCTATGGCTTTTAGATTGTAGGATTAAACTAGTCTCTCTAAGAATTCTTCGGCTCCACTTTCTTATAGGTTAGGCCAGAGATGAGCAATTTCAAATTGTCCTTTATGCCTTTCAGAGGTTTTTAGAAGACTTGTCTTAAAATTCATGCATTGCTTTTTGCACTGTGTAAGAGTTCTTTCTCTCTTCTCTCTTTTCTCTCTCTCTTTTCTCTCTCTCTCTCATAGAAAGTATTAGCTGAGGAAATATTTTGCTGCACATTGGAAGAATCCACAGCAGAGGTTCTTTTCACTTTTAGCATTTATTCATGAATTTCAACAGCAGGTGCTTATTTATGCAACATGGCTCTTTGTCAACTCTGGCTGTTTGTAGTGCTGGGAGAAAAAGTCTTGCCCTTCTGGAATTTACCTGTGGATTCAAATTCCTCTAGAATCATTTGGCAGAATGGGTATCATAGTCCCTTGTCCTGTCACCACGCTGAAACGCCGTCGCTGAAGTAACAGCAGAGAAAGGCTTCATCCAGGCTCATAATTCAAGGATCCAGACTACCCTAGTGGGAAAGTCACAGTGGCAGGGTGAGATGGCTATTTGCATTATAGCCACAGTCAAGAAGGAATGATGAATACATGAATTCACTTCTTTTTCTCCTTAAACAATCCAGGCTTCCAGCCCTTCGAGTGATGCCATCCACAATGGGGAGACCCTCTCACCCCAAATAACCTAATAAAGATTTTCCTCCATTATCACCTTAGTGCCCTATCTGCCAGTGATTCTAGATTTTGGAGTTAACAAACAGTGGGTGTTTGAGTCAGTTTGATTCTTACACTGTGCCACTTGGCGTATAGCTAGCAGTGACTGCCACAAAGCTCATGCTGATGGGGAGCTGTCACTTTAACAGGAAGACAGATGACCAAACAGTACAATGATAGTGATACATACGCTAAGGGAAGGTCTGAAGCAGAAAGTAAGAAGTGAAAGACTGCTAAGGGGAGGGAAGGTTTTAAAATTTTAAGAGATATGAATTTTAAAAAGCCAGGCAAAGTGTCTGTCTTAGTTTGGTTTTCTATTGCCGTGAAAAGACACCATGACCACAGCAACTCTTACAAAGGAAAAACACTTAATTGGTGTGGCTCACTTGCAGTTTCAGAGGATCCCTCCATTATCATTATGGCAGCGTGCAGGCAGATGTGGTGCTCGAGCTGAGAGTGTTACATCTTGCAGGCGACAGGAAGTTGACCGAACCCTGGATGGTACCCTAAGTATAGGAAGCCTCAAAGCCCACCCCACAGCAACACATTTCCTCCAGCAAATCCACACCTCCTAATAGCATCACTCCCTGTGACATTATGGGTACCAATTACATTCAGATTACCACAGTGGCAGACACCTATAATTTCAGTACTGGGGAGACAGAGACAGGAGGAATCTTGGGGTATGCTGGCTAACCAGCTAGCCAGCCTAACCTAATTGGTGAACTCCAGATAACACTGAGTGATCTCATCTCAAAAAATAATGAACAAGCTACGGGAAATGACAACTGAGATTGACCTCTGGCCTGAAAACACACACAAATATTCACTCCACCCCAAACATATGAACATAGACATACATCTGTGGTATAGGAGTGTCATCTGTCTATGTGTTACTTTCATTGGTTAATAAAGAAACTGCCTTGGCCTTTTGATAGGCCAGCCCTTGGGTGGGTGGAGTAGACAGGACAGAATTCTAGGAGAAAGAAAGCAGAGTCAGGCAGACACCACGAAGCTCCGGCCCAAGATGGATGTAGGTTAGAATCTTCCCAGTAAGCCACCACTTTGTGGTGCTACACAGATTATTAGAAATGGGTTAATCAAGATGTGAGTGTTAGCCAGTAAGAGACTAGAGCTAATGGGCCAGGCAGTGTTTAAATGAATACAGTTTGTGTGTTGTTATTTCAGGTGTAAAGCTAGCCATGTGGGAGCTGGGTGGGACGAAAAGCAGGCCTACTCGCCTCATTACTACACATCTGCACTAAAGAATAATTCTTAAAATGTAGTGTACATAAAATGAAGGACTATTCAGGCAGAGAATATAAAAGGCTCACTAGGTAATGAGACTTGTGTAAAGGCAAAGGTTGTAAGGCTATTTTTTAGGAGTGCCTAATTCAAGGGTAGTACAATGACAAACAGCTGGAAGTAGAGACAGACACCAGGTGCTGTATGGACCTTAGGTTTTATCCAAAGTGTTTTGGGAGATACTGGAGAAAACAGAGAAAATAAAAAACAAAAAATTAGTGAAGTCTGAATAGTTTTTAAAATATTTAATTAAGCTAAGAAGAGAATTAGAGTAAATATTAAGTCCAGAAAACACAACTGTATTGTAGAAGAGTTACACACATCATAGGGATAGTTTGAATAAAAATAGCCTCCTTAGGCTCATATGCTTGAATGTCTGATCTACAGTTGGTGAAACTGCTTGGGAAGGATTAGGAGGTGAGGCCTTATGGAAGGAGGTGTGTCATTGGAGGTGGAGCCTTGGGGTTTCAAACCACTCTTCCCAGTGTTCTCCTTGCCTTCAGCTTATGGATGAAGATTTGAGCTTTCAGCTGTTCCTGACACCATGCCTTTGTTCTATCATCATGGATTCTATCCCTCTGACACTGGCAGCCAAATTGAACCCCTTCTTTTATAAATTACTTTGATCACTGTGTTTTGCAGCAGCAAAAGAAAAGTAGCTAAGAAAGTTATAAGAAAATTTTTAAATATTTTTATACTTTATATAAAACCTCAAAAACCAAAACTTCACATACCCATTAAGACATGTGAATCTCATTAGCTTTAGTTTTACATTGTCTTATATAGCTCAAATATCTGTATTTCATATGCCATGTTAGAATTCATGGAACAGAAAGAGTCATTGACATTGGCATGCCTATATAAAAAATGTAATGAAACCTATTATTTTGTATGCTTTTAAAACAATAAAAGAAATGTAAACAAATAAGTTAATGCCTTTTAAGAGAGAGAGAGAGAGAGAGAGAGAGAGAGAGAGAGGAGAGAGAGGAGAGAGGAGAGAGAGAGAGAGAGAGGAGAGAGAGAGAGAGAATATTCTGGTTGCCTAGGTTGACTTTGAGCTTATTTTGTAGTTTAAGCTGGTATCAAACTCTGGATCCTCCTGCCAGCTTTCTGGTACTGGGATTATAAGGTAAGCCACCTTCACTCCTGACGGCTACTGATATCTTTAATTCAAATATTAGGAGACATAAAAGAAGCCTAAGGATGTAGCTCAATGATGTGATGCTTGCAAGAATACCCAATCACCAACAGAAACACACACACACATACACACACACACACACACACACACACACACACACACACACACACACACACATACTTACACACATGCTATAAAAGAAACACCAGGTCCTATCTGTCAGATTGCACAAGCACTGTGGAGTTGCTGAGTGTGTGCACAGATTCAGCTGTTTTTACACCTAGGGACTTGGTCCAAGCAGTTTGAGTGGAAATTTTAGGAATCCATGGAGTGTTAAAGAAAGAATATTGGTTGTCACTGTTGTTATAAAAGAATTTGAGTATAGTAATAGTGCTGTTTGACCTTCAAGTTGTAAATGAAGATGAAATATTTCCTTCTAGTGACACTTGATTGCAAGGCAGAATTTTTGTCAATGTTTGCTAACATTTGGAGCTTGCCCTACTCTGGGCAGATGAGTCACTTGTTCTTCTAATCCAACGGTTGGAAACCCACTAAGTAGCTCTGATTAATGACTTAAGATGCGTGTCACTTCTGAGCCAAGTCTCTAATTGCTGTGGTAAGACCTTCTGGAGCTCTCTCCTTTAGCATTGTGACAGCATTTGGGATAATGTTCTCAGTTAGGCTGAGTTTCCCAGTGACACCACTAGTCAATGGTCCACTGTGATAAGCCCTCAGCACATGACTTCATCCCCTTCTACCTTATCTGTCAAGAACACATCCAAAACCAGGAAGTGAATCTTGGAAGTTTTAGTCTATTTAATTGATGAGGTTGGTTGGTACTCAGCTCCTAATTCAGGCAACAAAGTTCTCTTTGAATAGAAATGTTATGATTAATAAATAGTCCTGGATATACTCAAATTTGTTAACATACCATTTCACTTACTCCTCAAACTATTTTAATTGACAGCACAGTATCAAATACTATTAATAAAACAAAAGAAAAATGTGGAAATGGATAGATCAAGATATATCCTATATCATATATAGAATGAAATTGTAAAATAATAAATTAAAAATTAATTAAAAATGCGAATAATCTCAAACCCCAGTAAGTCCTGTAAGAGATCAAGTAGGAGAATATCAAGTAGGAGATCAGTAGCTGTTCAAAACGGCCTACACTCTTAATTTTTAAATGACCACAGAACAAGGACTTAATTTGGTTATTTAATATTCCATCACATATAATGTTCAATGCATGATCTGAGAGGAGTTCCAATGCAATACTGACCTACACTTTACAAATAAAAAAAAAGCAGCAAAAACAAAAAGATGAAAAAAGGCAGCCCCAAACAAGGTGGAAAGCAGCCTCTGAATGGCCCCCAGTGAATCCTGACTTGTAAAATGTCCACCCCCTTGAGTGTGGGCTAGATCTAGCAGTTCACATATAATGAGTGTGAGAGTTATGCCTGTCACTTCTGATGTTAGTTTATGCAAGACTAAGGCTTCCTTCTTTGACTGTTCTGTCCTGTCATGATGTGCCCCTGTGCTGAGGAAAACCATCAACCATGATATGGGTTGACCAATGGAGAGGTGCTTGTGGAAGGAACTCAGTGTACAGCCAGCCAGGTGTGTTAGCATACCTTTAATGCCAGCATTCAGGAGGCAGGTGGATCTCTGTAAGTTCCAGGTCAGCCTGATCTACATAGTGAGTTCAGGCTAGACAACACTACCAAGTTAGATCCTATCACAAAGCAAAAACAAAGACAAAACTATGATGGCTAGTGTTATGTCAACGTGACACAAGCTGAAGTCAGAAAATGCCTCCATAAAATCAGGTTGTAGGCAGACCTGTAAGGCATTTTCTTTATTAGTGTTTGTTGGAGAGGGCCCATCCTACCGTGGTTGGTGCCATCCCTGGCCTGGTGGTCCTGAGTTCTATTAAAGCGGTCTGAACAAGTCATGGGGAGCAAGGCAGTAAGCAGCACCCCTCCTCATCCTCTGTGTCAAGTCATCTGGGGTTCTAAAGACTTTCTTTTTTTAAAAAAATATTTATTTATTTATTATGTATACAATATTCTCTCTGCATGTATGCCTGCACGCCAGAAGAGGGCACCAGACCTCATTACAGATGGTTGTGAGCCACCATGTGGTTGCTGGGAATTGAACTCAGGACCTTTGGAGGAGCAGGCAATGCTCTTAACCGCTGAGCCATCTCTCCAGCCCCTAAAGACTTTCTATATATGGACACAACACTACTGGTCCAATTTCTCCCACCAAACCCAGTAACGCAAGACTTATCATTTCTTTGACCATGATCTAGTTAAATAGCTGGGAAGGGTTGAGATGCAATCTATGACTTTGGAAATGGATGCTGTTTGCATTTTTGTCTCATTCTCCAGCTCGTCTTGTCAATCAGTTTTCTCATAATGAGATTTCTACATTTTAGTGTCTTATGTGATTACTTATTTTACTTTTCTGTTGTGGAATAATCTTTTTGTACACTGTGAAGAAGTGTCACTCTGATTGGTTTAATAAAAAAACTGAACAGCCATTACCTAGGCAGGATTTCCAGGCAAAAAGGATGCTGGGAAGAAGAAGGAGAGACCAAAGGAGCCGCAGAGTAAGCAGCATCGACATTGCAAAGTAAAGGTAACTGAGCCACATTGAAGAACATAGATTAAAAGATATGGGATAATTTAAGTTCTAAGAGCTAGCTAAAAACAAGCCTAAGCTATTGACTGAGCTTTCATAATTAATATTAAATCTCCGTGTCATGATTTGGGAGCTGGCTGGTAAGTCGGAGAAAGACTCACTATACTTTTCTTTCTTTTTTTCATCACAACAGAGTCTCAAGGAGCCCATGACTATGTAACTGAGGATGACCTTTATCTCTTTTCTTCTGCCGCCACCTTGGGATTTGCAGGGTAGCATTACCAGGCTGAGTTTACATAGTGCTGGGGACTAGATACGGGTCGCCTGCATGTTAGGGAAGTGGTCTCTAGACTAAGCTACAGCCCTAGCTCTGCTTGTTTTTCATGTGCTCATTCGCTTCTGTTTCTTACAGTCTATAAACCTTGGTTTTCCAGAGACCTTTAGAAAATGGCAAATAGTAAGAGGAGGCTTAGATGTACAAAACCACATTCCTCACTAAAGAATAGCTTACCTTTTAGTATTGTAGATTAGTTTGGAAATAGACCAAGATGTAGTGTGGGCCTTGTTATTTTGTTTTGGTTTTTGTTTTTATGAGACAAGGTTTCTCTGTGAAGCGGCTGTCCTGGAACTTGCTTTGTAGGCAAGGCTGGCCTCGAACTCAAGGAGATCTGCCTGTCTCTGCCTCCTGAGTGTTGGGTTTAAAGGCAAGCACCACTACAGTCTGGTTCTGGGCCTTTTGTATTATTTTTAGTATTCTTATTTGTTTGTTTTGTTTTTATTTGTTTGTTTTGTTTTTGTGACAGGGTCTCACCTAGGCCTTAAACCCCATCTCTTTCAATTTTCCCAGGGTTAGACTTGCAGCACACATGGCTATTTTAATTTTGTCTTTTAATCCACACCTACAGCGGGGCTCCTAGACACAGTGTGTTTGATGAAGGAGGTGGGGGAAATGCTCCTGATGTCACTTCTGTAAAAACAATTACCTCTTTCTGTCAACTTACACTCACCATCTAAAAGTATATCAAAACACCTGTATTTGTTTCTTCAAATAATAATAACCAATTCAACAACGCATTTATTCAGTGCCTAAAATCTGCCAAGCCTCATAGTAATTGTTAGAGACACAGTGATCAAGAGGAGCTGGTATTGGTCTTCAAGGGAGGCCTGAGGAATGGCTCCCTAAAAAACTGCTGCTGGAGCAGGGGTCTGGAGAGGAATGAGGGACAACGATGGCGTGCCAGGGTGTGAAGGAAGACACCAAGTAGAAAACACCGCAAATGTGATTCCTATGCGGTCCCTTCCTTGGTGTTCAATGGCATAGGGCAGGCTCAAGACTGAGAGTAGTATAGGCTCTGGGATGTGGAAGAGCTGAATCGTGCTGAAGGCACCAAATTAACCAGTTTGGGAAGAGGCAGGAGGATCTTCCAAAGCTGAACCTTGACACTAACATCTTCTGGTTTGTAGGAAAGAGACTTTCTGAGAAGTGACTTACACATTCATCTAGAAAAAAAAGATGTTTTCTCTTCCTGGTTTTTACTTTCTCCCCTTTATTGTCATATTCTGTAAAATGAATGTGATCAAAGGCATTATTTTTACTTCCCCAACCTTCACTGATGGCTGAGCTTATTATAGTTGGCTCACACACCCCCATTCCTGGCCTTTCTATTTATTTAAAATCATCTGCAACACATTAACAGGTCAGTGAACTTGTGAGGTTAACTGCTCAAGCTCAAGTTTGAGGCAGTTAGAGAATATATTCTGTGGTAAGGATATGTTTAATTTTTGGAGAACATTTTCATCAAAGAATTTACTCAAACTCTTTGCAAACATTATTGTTACAAGGCCATGAGTATGTATCCTCTTTTTGACCCTAGCAGCATTTGGTCTTAAACTGTAGCTAAAACACAGCCTTTCACTTTTCCTAATTTTCATTCTAGAATTTGTGAACCACCAAAAGGTCCCTTGTTCTATGTGACTCTGCAGTGGCTTGGAACTGAACCAACTGGGCTTTTTAGGATGGGTCTCTCTGCTGAAGCAAACCATAGAGATAACACTAGACTGTGTCCATCACTGTCATAGCAAAGTGGCCTGAAACAAGGAGGCTGCCAGGTGCCACCAACCATGTCCTAGGTGCCAAGAGTGATTTGTGGGAAGAGGCTGCTTTGTCTGTGCTCATCTGTGTGTTGCGGCAGGACACCACTGTGTAGCAAGCTCATTTATCAGGAAGTAGCACCATTGGCATCGATAATGTTTGCAATTAGGGCCTATTAGGGCTGATGGAAAGTGAAGAGGCAGAGGTATTACGCGATTTGAAAGAGGAGAAACAACATCTGGAGGCCTGTCATCTTGGTGGGAGCCAGTAATGAAAGCCTGGGGCCCAGTCAATGCCAGCGTTTGGAAACAAGAAGCAAGTTGTGAGGCCGTTTCTGTAGAGATGGGATTCTGCAAAACTTTATACTACGTACTTCACAGCACCGTATGTATTAATGGGGTGCCATGCGGGCCAAGGCAAATGCATAGGTGTGGAAACTTCCTGCATTCCACGAAATGGTATTTCTGTCGTTCTGGGTGTACAGTTGAGGGTTCTTCTGTCTGAGGTGAAAGAATCCATCAACAAGCAGAGCACTGAGCGAGGAAGGGGCCCCTGAGGCTGGGGCGACAGATTAGAGATGGCAGTGGACTGAGAAGAGTGTTGTCAGTCTGCAATCTCAGCACTCAGGAGGCTGAGACCAGCTCAGGCTACACAGCAAATGACAAAAGTGGATTTAAACCTTGAGTCTTCTGGCTCCTTCTCCTCCCGTCTCCATGTGCGTGCAAGAGACTAATGGCTGTGAAGCTTTGGGAAAAAACAAGAGGCAGGGCTGGATTAATGTAGGAGGATTAGGTACTTGCATTCATAGGATTTATTATAAAAATGAGATATTGGATGTCCTCAGATATTTTCTGTTATTGCCATCTACTTCCTGAAATTCCAAAGACTTAGACCTTTGGCCTTAATCTGATCTCTCTCTCTCTCTCTCTCTCTCTCTCTCTCTCTGTATATATACATATATATATATACATATATATTCATATTCATTCTGTTAAAATGGAAGAAGGTTATATCTTAAAGGCCTAAATTTGGTTCTTATATTTTTAATTTGTATGAACAGCAAGAGATCTGGGGACTAGGAAAAGGGAACACCTTGAGGTTACTTGACAGAAGAGGCTATAAATAAAAGAGGGAATGACTAAGTGGGAATATTTACTCAGACTACAATATGAATGGTGCCGCTGGGAACAGCCTAGCCAGCAGGAACAAAGCATGTGTGTGTTTTGTTCACACACACACACACACACACACACACACTCAAATTTATGAGTCTGCTCTACTGTTACACTTAGGTAATTTTACGGAGATTTGGAAACTTGAGCTGATCTACACATTTCCCCTAAGTCAAGTGGACTTAACAGCATGTTTGTGTTATGATAATAGAGAATGTATATGACATCAATACTTGGTATTATTCCATGTTGCTTAAAAATTGAAAACTGAACCATCAACCTCAGTAGTTCATAGATATTTTCTTAAACTTTAATTGGAATGGGAAAAATGGAAACATTTGCCTAGCATCAAAGTTATAAAAATTAGTCAATTAAAAATCGTTCCTACAGGCAGCCTGCTTTGGTTTACTACTAAGCGGAGAAGAAGAAGGGCTGCTTCAAGGCTGGCTGACATGCAGTGAAAGCTCTGTGTGGCTCTCTAGCCAGCACTCCTCGAGGGGAAGGCAGGAATGCTTCTGATTAATTATTGAGCTTCCGCTGATGCATGGCTTAGTTACTGAACGTTCTATTTTCACAGGCTTTCTATATTAGGATTCACAGAAAGCTGCTTTCTAAAACTATCAAGAAATATGGATGCTTTATAATATTTTATGTGTTGACCATTTTGAATGAGAATAACGATTCTAAAAATATGTGTGTGTGTGTGTGTGTGTGTGTGTGTGTGTGTGTGTGTAGGTTAGAGGTCAATACCAAATTTCATCCCCCTAAAAGGCATCTACCATTTTTTAAAAGTTGAGACAGTCAAGACTCTTGTCAATCCTAAAATGGCTCCTTTAATTAAGATATATACTTTCTGCTCCCATGTCCACCCTTTCTCCATCCCAACCGTCCCCATTCCCCAAGCTCTCCCCATCCTCCCCTTCTCACTTTTTCTCCCCATCTCCTTACCCCCACCCCATCCCCCCCCCCCCAGTTTCCAATTTTTTTGCCTGGCAATCTTGTCTCCTTCCAATATCCAGGAGGATAACTATATGTTTTTCTTTGGGTTCACCATCTTATTTAGCTTCTCTAGGGTCACGAATTATAGGCTCAATGTCCTTTATTTATGGCTAGAATCCACTTATAAGTGAGTACATACCATATTCATCTTTTTGGGTCTGGGTTACCTAACTCAGGACTCCAGAGGTGTTCCCAGGTGTCCATGGAGATGTCCCCAGCTAGATCCTTGGGCAGCTGAGGAGAGGGAGCCTGAAATGGCCCTATCCTATAGCCATACTGATGAATATTTTTCATATCACCATAGAACCTTCATCTGGCAATGGATGAAGCTAGAGACAGAAACCCACATTGGAGCACTGGACTGAGCTCCCAAGGTCCAAATGAGGAGGGAGAACATGACCAAGGAAGTCAGGACCGTGAGGGGTGCGCCCACCCACTGAGATGGTGGGGCTGATCTACTGGGAGCTCACCAAGGCTAGCTAAATTGGGACTGATATAGCATGTGATCAAACCAGACTCTCTGAACGTGGCTGACAAGGAGGGCTGACTAAGAAGCCAAGGACAATGGCACTGGGCTTTGATCCTACGGAGTGTGCTGGATTTCTGGGAGCCTAGTCTGTTTGTATGCTCACCTTCCTAGACCCAGATGGAGAGGGGAGGACCTTGGACTTGGGCAGGGAAACTTGACTGCTCTTTGGACTAGAGAGAGGGGGGGAGGGGGTGGGGAAGGGGAGGAGGTGGAAATTTTTAATTAAGAATAAATAAATATTTAGCCGGGCGGTGGTGGCGCACGCCTTTAATCCCAGCACTCGGGAGGCAGAGGCAGGCGGATCTCTGAGTTCGAGGCCAGCCTGGTCTACAAGAGCTAGTTCCAGGACAGGCTCTAGAAACTACAGGGAAACCCTGTCTTCGAAAACCAAAAAAAAAAAAAAAGAATAAATAAATTTTTAAAATGTTGAGACAGTCTCTTAAAGAGACCTTGCATTTGTCAATTAGACTAGGCTGGCTGCCCAGCAAGGATCCACTTTTATCCAGCTCCCCAGCACTGTGAGGACAAGCACCCACCACCATCCCCAGTTTTTTATATGGGTGCTGGAGATTGGACTTGTACTTGAGTGGTAAGTACTTCACCAACTCGGGCATCTCCCTAATGATTGAGGACTGTTGATATCAAGGTGTCGCACCCTTACCCCTAATATTACCAGATGGAATACAAATTTCATTTGCCCATGCTTCTTGAAGGTTCCATCTCTTGTGTGAAATGCCCTTTTGTCAAAACATGTTTTCCTGCCAGATATCAGAGTTAGACTTCCTAGCACTGGAAATAAGACTGCATGAGTTCCTGAGTTCTCTACCCTGGGAAATCTATTTAATATTTTTGTATCTCAGGTTTGGTCTATCATTACCAAATGAGAATGGGAAGAATTCTACCTTGTGGAATTGTAAAAATTAAATGAGGTTAAGGGTGCTAGAGTTAAGCCTGTAAATGAGAGCTCCCAGAAAGCAGCTGTCTGCAAAGGGTGCTTGACCATTAAAAGCTTCAATGACTATGGAGAGTTTGGAATGTTGTAATTCAATGACCTATGGACAATTTCTTTTGTACTTTCTTTAGTCCCTAAAGAGCCATTCTTTGCTAGCGTCATTATGATAAATAGATAACATTTGGAATGTATTAACTTAATAAACACCATTCTTCACCAATCGAAAGGCTACTTAATGTTCCACCAATGTATTTTTTTTTAATGCATTGGTTTTTAACTTTCTTTTTTTCGTTACTATAAAACTCCATGGAACTGCTTCCATGTTGGAAACATGGAAACTGAAAGTAACTATTTCCATGTTTCCCACAGTCATGGTTGGCTACTCAATTTGGCTCTGGAATTACTTATCTTGTACTTCTTTTGAAATGAAAGGTGTGCTTCTGTTGTGGACAAAGCAAATGCCTCCAGCTCCAGGGAGTGGCAGCTCAGATACCTTTCTCCCAGAAAGTCAACTAAGCAGACTAAGTACATGGTTCTCAGCATGTCCAAGGCATTGGGGGGGTTTCAAACTATCCGTACTGCCAATTGATGATAGTTTAGCTAGGAAAGGAAAAGATAGATAGATGGATAGATGATAGATTATAGATAAGATAGATGATATGATAGATAGATAGATAGATAGATAGAAGCACCACAGAGACAAAAGGGAATGGAAACCAGAAAGGGATCACCACAGGGTTAAGAAAAAGAGAAATCTAATTATCTGAAATGAGTCCCTAGTTCTAAAGAGGTGGCTCAGTGGTTATGAACACTTGATGTTCTTGCAAAGCACCCACAGGGTAGCTCATAAATACCTGTAACTCCAATTCCTGGGGTTGTGATGCACTCTTCTGCCTTTCATGAGAACCAGGCATACATATAGTGTGTAGACATACATGTAGGTGAAAACACTCATATATGCAATTTTTTAAGTCATCAAAGTGCTTATCTCTGTGTTCTGTAGCTCACTAGAACAAAGGCCAGGATTGGTGCTGTCCACCACAACAGTTCAGTTATCTGGGTCTGGCCATGACCTCCAGTCATTCCTTCAGGATCCACAGTACAGAGCAACTTTGCAAGCATGAAGTTCTCTTGTTTAGGGAACAGTTTTGTCTTTGGTCTTAAGATGCTCATAATTCAAAGCTGTGGTTCCTAATTTCTAAAATGTACAAGGGACCAGAGAGAGAAAACGAGGACAATGAAGCAAGAGAGAGTCTTAAGTCAATAATTAAGTCCTCCTTCCTGGTCCCACGGCCCATCCATCATTCCATTTCTATGGCAGTAAGGTGGAAGGTAGAAATCTTTGACAATAATGCGTATACAGGGCTTAGCATTATGAGGCATGCAGATCTTAACAAATATTTTTAATTCTATTGCTCTTTCCAGTTTGCGTCTCCTAACTTCTATGCCTTTTCCCCATCTGACATTTCTTTATGACATTTCACATCACATCTTCTGGCATTTCCTATCAGGGCTTCAAGTTTCTTCTCCCTCTGAGCTTATCGTTTTAGAACAGATTTATATTTCAGGCATGCAATCATCTTTATTACTTCTCTATTTCTGTAATAAAACACCATGACCAAAGTCAACTTAGAAAAGAGTTTAATTTCATTGTGATTATAGAGAGTGTTTGGAGCAGCAGTGGACAGCTCCCATCTCCACAAGCAGGAGGCAGATTGCACTAACTCAAAATGGCATCCTTTGAAATTCTCAAAAAAAAAAAAAAAAAAACAAACAACAAAAAAAAAACCACCTTCATAGTTTTCCACTAACGGTCACCAACTCTTACGTCAGATGCCCAAGATTTATGAGGTTGAGTCTCATTCAATCCACCGCAACAGCTGATGTTCTGGGACTGACCCATCTAAGACGAGTAATGTGTAGTGTC